>NC_056747.1:1030941189-1031001189 GCF_019279795.1 Protopterus annectens | reverse complement strand
CCGCCCCCTAACCCTTTCTCTCTTTACCCACCCCTATCCCCTCAGACTGTCACTATCCACACTTACCTTAGTCGCACCCTAACGTCCGTCACCACCGCATACTCACACAGCCTTCTTTCCAACTCACTATCCCTGGCATCGGAGTTTTCATCCGTAGCGTCGGTCTTCCGAAAGTGTCGATCATCTGGCGCCAGCTCATGCGTTGGCGGTAATCACAGCTGTCGATCTTCTAACCTACACCCATATATATATATATATATATATATATATATATATATATATATATATATATATATATATATGTGTGTGTGTGTGTGTGTGTGTGTGTGTGTGTGTGTGTGTGTGTGTGTGTGTGTGTGTGTATATATGTATATGTATATATATATATATATATATATATATATATATATATATATATATATATATATATATATATATATATATATATATATATATATATATATATATATATATATATACATATATATATATATATATATATATATATATATATATATATATATATATATATATATATATATATATATATATATAAAGCCAGCCATCCAACCATAACTATAAGGCAGACAACACAATCATGGAGAACTAGAGGAGGGGTGTTTTGTGAAGGGGATTATTCTCTTTTTCTTGTTTCATGTGCATTTCAGTACTTCTGTGGCTTCTTTCCTTTCCATTTGTTTCCTTTCTTTCCTCACATACTGGCACATCTGGATTGAAGGCTGCCAGCCCACCTGCACATGGTAAGCACACATTTGGATATTAGTATTGCTGTCTATAAGGTAGATCCAGATCTATATGAGATTACAATTTGTGTTGTGTCTGTTAGATTTTAACATATCTTTTGTATAAGGAAAACATGTCATCAATTTTATTCTCTGCTTTTCTGTTTCTTGTGTGTATTGCTAGTTATCACATCCCCTGCCCATATTTCAAACACAGTCAGTATGCATAGATATACTCATAACATGGAGACAT
Organism: Protopterus annectens; assembly: GCF_019279795.1. Lineage (NCBI taxonomy): Eukaryota > Metazoa > Chordata > Ceratodontiformes > Protopteridae > Protopterus > Protopterus annectens. Next base: position 1,031,000,193 of record NC_056747.1, on the reverse strand, counting down.
CTGATATAGGTCAGGTAAAGGGTGACACCATTGATCAGGGCAGTGCATTTATACTGGTTGCAGAGCTAGTTGCTTCTGCCCATAACCATTGTGAGAGCTTGGTACCACACAGGAGGGTTGGTAGGGGTTGCTCGGAGGAGATCTGTTGCTCACCCTCTTCATGACACTGGTGTGCCATTAGGTGTCATCACACTATGTGTAGGGCCATTGTAAAGGCACAGGCATGTTCCAGCAAGGTCTCAGAAGAGATAGTACGACTACTAATCATTGTGCATTCTGACATGACTTCCTGAAATGTGTGAGCAACTACTTGCACAGGATGAATAAGTCACTGGATTGAGCAGTGTCTGTGATGGAATGTCTGTTGAGAGAGGATGGCCATCCTTGTGGCTGGAGAGACATTACATCCTCTAGTGGTCCTAGATGTAGTTTTGACTAGAGCTCATTCAGCAGACATTGCTCATGTTCAGGTAGTACCCCATCTTCTAGCCAGAGCCAAGGAAGTAGCAGCACAACTCCTGGCAGAGTTGGTTCTCGTGGTCAGTGGCAATGATGCTGAACTGACTAATCTACCATGCATGGCTCACATCTGTCCAAGATGCCAGGACATAATGCTAGCACAGTACTTGACTGTGTTCATGCAGACACACATGCTTTGACAAAAATGTACTTGCCCATACCACCTCACATATAGGCAAACTATCTAAACAGTACTGTTGAGTACCGTACATCTGCTGTTATTGGCCCTGAACACTGTATACTGTGATATATACATGTGTTTCTCATTGCACACACTCACTTCTTTGTTGTCAACCACATTCTGCCATTTCACTTTGTTTGGCAGCTCTACAGATTGTGTAGAGCTGCTTAATGAATACCAAATAGTGTGCATAGCACCAACATGATAGCTACACTTCATGCAGATGTTAATGAATATGGCCTTATGACTATCTCTATAAGTGCCCTTATTAGTAATACAGAAAGGCATGAGTGGATATCACACACACACACACACACACACACACACACATGTGTATATATATATATATATATATATATATATATATATATATACAGGTTTATACTACTTTGGGAATGCAATTTGGAGCAAAAACATTGTAGACTAACCAACAGACATAACAGATGGCACTGGCTGTTACAGTTCAGCCATAAAAAGGTTAAAGCATCATGGCATTCATATATTACCATAGCAGTCACAGCAGCAAAATTCAATGAATGATCAGATGTGGAAAGCAGGCAGTAAGGTACAACATAACAATATTTAGTGGATCAATCAAAAAGGGTGCAAGAGTATATAGCAGTATAAGCACAGCTGCTAATAAAGAGTGGAGCTACTGCAAGTGATGTATTGTTCCTGTGTTTCTATGCTTAAAGCTGCACTAACATTTCCTTAGGTAAGAAATAATGCCCAGCAGGATGTGAGTTATGGAGCAATACTAGTCTGTTGTAAGTCCTGATTCCAGTCTCATTTTACTTTTATAGGATGAATGTACAATGCACTTGGAGATTCCAGTAGCTGTGTTCTCCACTTCAGGGCAAAGTCATTTCCTGTAATCATTGCTTTATTGCAGGATTATTTCTATTTCCACAAAGAAGCACCAAAGATAAGATTAAGGTGTGTCATTTGTCCTCAGCTAATGTACAAGTCCTATCATTTTACTTTTATAGGATGTGTGTGTAGTACATTTGGGAATTACAGTAGTTATAATCTCTGTTTCTGGGAAAAGACATTTCCTGTTCGGGATCATTGCTTTACTTCAAGTATATTTCTAAACCCACAAAGGTGCACCAAAGATAAGACTAAGGTGTGTCATATGACCTCAGCTAATACACTACCCTTTTACTTTGATGGGATGCCTGCATGTTACTCAGCTAATGCTCTAATCTTGTTATGCAGGACACTTTATTATCTTCAGTATTTCCAAGCAATATTAAAATTATCTGATAAGAACCACAAAGATAACAAGACTTTCTGTCTAATAGACTTGTGATTTTTGCTGAATGTAGATAATTTCTCTACCTTAAATAAACAGAATTTGTTTACATGTTCTGGAGCTGAGTATAAACTGCACAGTGCTGAAGTTATTCCTATTCTAACCTTTAATACTAAACAGCAGAGAAACTATGCCTTGTGCTTAGGTAAAACATCAGCCCTGCTGTGCAAAAACTGTTGACATGTATGCATGTTCAAATAAACAAATAAAACAAAGGCAATCATACTGTCAGCACAGTAGATATCTGTATTTGCTGGCAGCACACAGCAGTTACATTATCCATCACTCGTTTTGTTACAAATCGGGGAATATTAATCTTTTTCCACTGATACCACCTTGATATGTTTTCTTTCTGTTAGCCCAGAGATTTACTTCCATAGTTATGTGAACTTGTTTTATCAGGCTTCATCAATAATGTTAATGCAACCCTTCAGACCACCATAAAGCAGGTGATTTTTCCCCTTTTACATGTCCACTTTCTTAACAACAATAATTCTTTAAGAGTTGGAAATAGTACAGTGCACCAACAGGAAATTAGCCTGGTTTGGAGAAGACAAACCTTAGTGGCAGGTGAAGTTGTAACTCAGTTGATGCCCAGAGACGAGGTAGTATTTCAGAGGCAGTACTGCAGAAGCAGCGCATATACACTCAGCTCCTACCACCTCCAGTTTTTTGTTAGTTCCCTCTCCTTCCCAGCATCTGAGGGCATCAGGACTGATTTAGTTATTGTAATTGTAATCATTGCAGCCACATTGATCATGGTAAGCTGATTAATAGATTAAAGTACAAGCACCAGGTTATTTGAAAGTCAAGCTATGCAATTTATGCTACTACCTTTGAATGTTTTTCCTGCTTTTATACTGGCAGAACCAGCAGGGAATTGCACTGTACACTATATAAACCTATGCATTCTATTATCATTAAAGATAGTGGGCAGGATTCACAAAGCCTCCGTGTAAGAGTTGCAAGTCTTACACGGAGGCTGCAGTTAAACGGTGTGACGTTAGCATGGCATGCATATTCATGAGGGCATGCTGACTCACACCCAAGGCTAACACGGTCCATGTAAGAAAGTAGGGGGCGTGTCCGCAGGGCGAGTCCTGCAAACGGACATGCCCCCAGAAGAGGAACAGTCCCGAAAGTAAACCCCCACGACAGAGTCCATGTAAATGTCAACAAACACAACACAACACATGCCCCTACAGACTATAAACATAAAATGTAAAAATGAGCATGTTATATATTTTTTTATAAGTTTTAAAGATGTTTGCCCGTGATTGCTCCTTGTTTGCGCGGGCGTGCCCATCGCTTAGCCACAGTTAGCAGTCAGTGGAAAAGCATATAAGATCTAAATATGCAAAGTAAGCCAAGAAGCAATAGCATAGTGGTAGAGACGTTGGCTGAAGAGGAGGCAGTCATGGTTTGAACTCCCACAACATCAATTTTTATTTTTAGTGAAATAAGCACGAAACAATTCCCTGACATATATGTACATATATAAAATCATGTTTTATGTAAAATGTAATGAAATGGGCCATGTATTTTGAAGAAATGTGTGATAATAAAAAAAAAAATGTCAGAAGTGCCTATAGCTGAGCTACACTCTAACAAGCTGAGTATATCTGCCCGTAGGTGAGCAGTGGTTTAACAGGTGTAAAATGAGTGCCCGGGGTTGAGCAGTGTTTTAACATGCTGAAACTGTGTGACCATAGCTGAGCTGAGCGTAATATGCATGCTGACAGCCAAATGACGCGTAAACCAGTGTAACCCATTTGAGCGGAGCTGCACACCGCGCCAACAAGCTAACCGCCGGGCAACGTTGAGCAAGCTGTATCAAAACTGTCTTTACACAGACACACCTCCTAGCCTGTATAGACAGTCATAAAATAAAAAAAGCAATGGCCAGGCTCAAACTCAGGATACCATGCACCATGAACCACTAAGCCATGACAGTTGCTCTTAGAAATGCAGTAATAGCATATATATATAGGAATGAATGGAAAGAGAAGCATGACAAAGCAGGTTTTGTGAAGCTGACACATTTCCAAAATGGTCAATCACAGATAAGTGCGGGAAAAATGGCATATATAAGCCCCATAGGTGGGAATACACAGCATAACTGATGTGGAATCGATTTGCAGTCAGGATGGCAGGTGTAGGAGGGGGTAGTTGCTTCCGAGCACAGAGGTGGGGCATTGAGGAGACCTAATATATGGCTTGGCTCCTCGTCCATAATCATGAGGCCCAACTCATGCAGGGCCAGGTCCTGTGGGGAGCATACAAGGCTGAGGCATGGGACCAGTTGGCACATGATCTCATCAGTGCCACAGGAATACCAAGGACTGGTGAGCAGGTCCGTCACCACCATGCGGACCTGAAGAGATGGAAGCAGGACCAACTGAACCATTGGATACAGGAGGCCCAGCAAATGCCCAACGCCCCACTACTGAGTAAGTTACATGTAATTATGTATTTAAGAAATTAACCTAGCTGATATAATGGAGATGTGTATTCCAATATCACTACATTTATATTACAGCTGCAAGTGTCCGTTCCATGAATCGTCGAGCCTATGCCGATAGGCTTTTGCGGTTGCACCACCAGGCAGGTTAGCAATTCCCTCCCTGTAACTGTTAAAAAATATAAGTATGACAGCTTGCAAGAGTGCAGTGTAGTCACTTATTAATAAAAAGTGCAAGTAACAGTGTAAGAGAGATTCTGCTAGTACTGTGTGATTACATAAGTGTGATGCAGCCTGTAATCCAAAAATAAAATGAAACAAGTCTGAAATAAAGATGTTCCACCTGTAATGTAATAGTACATAACCTGCAGCAGGCTGTAAATTACAGCTACACAAGCTGAGTAAAACACATGTGTGAAATATATCCCCGTTTAAAATCTGAAACATGGCACAAGTGAGACTGTTGGAAAGGATTGTTGTAACCAAGTAAAACATGTCAATAAAGCCTAGAATTGAGTACCAACCTGAATTGTAAAAATAAAACTAGTGAGAAAGAGGTATGAATCCACCAATAAATATGTAATATCTCCTGAATAAAGTATACTGCAGACAGTACAGAATGAAATGAATGCGACAGGCACAACTAAACAGTGAAATGTGTGGAATAAAGTACTGAAGCTGGAATGTGTGTCCCACAATTTGGATATGTTGCTGTATGTTTGCAATATGCAGATAGTATAGCTGTATGAAATACCAAACATCCACAGTTGTCTAGAGCCATATAAAGCAAATGAACAGAGCCAGGTATGAATGTGTATGAATAAAAATGCAATGTATATTAATGTAGCAGTAACATTCCCATCACCAACATGTGTAAGTTTACACATAGGAAACTGTAGTCAGACCTGTAGTGTGTATATATCTGCAGCTAGTAGAAATGTACAGCATATGTATAGGTATATGAAGTTGTTAATGAAATATTTCTTCACCCCACCCTATAACCATAAATAATCCATTCCACATGAAATGGGTATGTGTATTCACAATTAACTCCCCTGGACATTTGTCCTGTTGGTTCATACATATTTGCATGTCTGTTGATGCATGTGCCCTGTTCATACATCCAAACCTGATGGCCTGTTGCCATCAATCAACCCTGCATGTTGTTGGATTGTGTATTGTTGTTCAAATTATGCATGTGTTATGCTTGCTGTTCAATGGCTTGAATTTATGGGTGTTTGGTGAATGGGAATACTAATGCATGCTGTTACAACTAATTGTGAATGGTATTGTGCGTTACTAACCCAAACTATCATAAAATAATGCAAAACATAGGACGACAGGGAAGGCGGGTTCCAGCGGGCCCACATCTCCCACCTCAGCTGGCGGGTGCACCTGGCAGTAGTGCCCAGACCGGACCCTCCTCCGGTGGCCCTGTGCCACCTGCATGTGGAAGCGCTGCAGGGGATGGGGCTCATCCCCCCTCTGCAAGCGTGGCCAGAGGAGAACTTCCACTCACCCTCCGTAGTGTCCGGACTGTGGTGCGTAGGGAGATCAGGCATGCTGTGCTTTGGCCCCTATGCCAGCTTGAAGCATGGGTGGCACAACTCACGGGCGTGCCTGCTGCCTGTCCTACACAGCCCCCAGCACAGCCCCGTCCTGGGCAGTGAAGGCACAGTGGCAACTACCCATGGGTGGGGATCTCAGTTCCACTGTTGCCATCTGTGGCCTCATGGGCTCGAGATATCCAAACATCCATCCCCGTCAATTGTGTATCCCCCCCGCATGTGTCATACACCACCCCTGTATGCATCTTGTTTGTCTTGTCTGTTAAGCTCCCCTACCTACCTCCCCAGCTATAACAACTTCCTGTACTTGACATACCACTCTCACCTGAAAAAAAAAGGGCATTCTGTACCCACAAAACAATTACGCCCCATACATAGATGCCCATTTTGCACACATGTCTGCTGGACATGTAAACTGGCAATTACAATTGGCTGTACAACAAATATTGTTGTCCTCACCCTTCTCTCAGGGGTGGAAGGTTTCAAATTTCACACCAAATTACAAACATATGCACAGCTGTTGCTGATGAAGAAATTGGCAGCTATGGGCCTTTCCTACATCCCTCCTGCAAAACCCGAGCTTGTTTTCTTACTGTCATACCCTCTTTCTGCCCCCTTTTTCACCACTTTCCTATCTCCCCATTTTCTTTTCTTTAAAAGAAATTAGCGTGGGTGTGCGTGAGAGTAAGCACTTTTAAGCAGTAGTAAGCGGGAGTGCTCTTCTGTGCGCTTAGCTAAGCGTGTGTGCACGAAGCTAAGCGACAGTGCACATGTGTGAGCTCCGCGCAAACCAGCGCTAACCCGCTTACAACTGCTTAAAAGTGCCTTAATCACTCTGAATGACAAGGCTTGTACTTTGCTCAGCAGCAAAATAAAATACCTCTGTCAGTCTCGAACCCAGGATCTTGGAAACACTAGCCTGCATGACTTACCACTAAGCCATAACTGCTATACAAGAACATTGTGCTGAAAGAAATATATCATGAAATAGTAGGAATTAATGTAAAGGGAATATAGCAAGTCTAGTACACAAAGCATGTCATATATATTTACTGTCAAATCTAGTGGCTTTGTAAAATAGTACTGTGTGATGAGAAACAGCCATGCTAGTTGGTAGCTAGTAGGTAATAATGTCACATTTGCACCTGGCAAGCCACACACATACTCAGAGCAGGATAAACACTGCCATAGTTGAATAGTTAAGAGCCCAGACATAGCAACTGTGACTGAGTTACAGGGATGTCCCTGATGTAAAAACAAATGTCAACTGTACCCCACTGACTCCCTGTGAAATGTACTAACAGTAGGCAGAAAGGTGTTACAACACATGCAATGGTAACTATGAATTACTGAAAGTATGCACCACTTGCACATCACAAATGGTGTAGTAATACATATGCTCAAAATAACCCACAGTCACAACTGCAGAATATCAGAATATTTCATGGGAGTATCCCACTGATATGTACCATTCCATGAGGCTGATAAAAGATGCACCTGAGAGTATCTGAGGCCTGCTCAACAGCATGATCAAATACCCTTGTAAGTGTCAAGGCCCACACCATGGCCAGACCACACTGCATGCAGTACCACCCTACCACAACAAACACATAGGGAATTGCTGCCCAAACAGATATAGCAAGCATTAAAAGCTGTTAATGTAAATGGAAAATAGGAAAGCCATAGCAACACATTACAGGAAAGACACCTAGCAGGCATACAAGGAGTGAATGTAAAAGGCAAATATTGAAGCCATAGCAACAGATTGCAAGAGCCAATGCTATATACCAGTTACACCACAATTCCCACAGGAAAGCACACACACCCAAATACACAGTATTACTAGTTGCAGGTGTCAGTTTACATACACACAGAGAAGAGGAAACTGGAGGAAGGAATACTCAGGTTACAGTACAACATGCATTGCAGTGTCTACAACACAGCCTGAAATATGAGAGACATACCAACCCTTACACTCACAGAACAGTGTCCACAGCAAACCAGCATGGTCCCCACCCTGATAATCTGAAAGGGCTATGCCTACCTAACAAACCTTTTTATAGCACTGTCCTGAAATCACAGTGAGAACTGCAATCACTACACAACAGGCTGCATGCAATTAGTAAATGCTGGCTAACAATTGGTGCAGAGGCCATTATATGGACATGTGCATATACCTACAAAAGCATCCTGTACTCCCAGTCCACACATGCAATACTTTCATTGCACCCTCTGGAGGTAGAGACAGAGAGAGAGAGACAGAGAGAGAGAAAGAGAAAGAGAAAGAGAAAGAGAAAGAGAAAGAGAAAGAAAGAAATAAAAATAAAAAGTAACAACAAAACAAACAAGTTGACAGCAGGCCAAGTATCTAAAAGCCTACGCAAACAGCTGCAACAAACACAGGTAATGTAAAGTACTAATATAATAGTCTACATACTGTGAACCCTCCATATGTGTTATTGGTCTGTATCTATGTATATGAAGATGTGCATAGGGCCGGGGACATACTGCAACTGTCACTGAAGGCTGTACATACATATGTATGTGAAGGTAGCTATGTGCACATAGCAATGTAGGTTGTAGTGCAATGTACAATGTAGGTTGTACAGTAATGGATGTTCATCAGTACGTTACTGTGTGTATACATATGTGGAACTAAAAAGGATTATATATATATATATATATATATATATATATCATGTGTATACGTATGTATATCAAGATATGTATGTATATGTATATATATATAATATGCATATATGTATACATAGATAGAGAGGGATGTCGAAATACATAGACATATATAGTTTCACAGTGTCATAGTTTAGTACTAGGCTATCTGCCCTGGGGTATTTATAAGCCTAGCCATAGTGATGTGGCTTTCGCCACCCCATGTAATGATACAAAAGTGTACAGAATAGATTTAGAATACTGTGCCTCTGTCTAGTAGTGACACAGTGAAGACCCCCTTACATAATAGAATTAGTTTACTGTGCCTCTGTCTAGTAGTGACACAGAGATGACCCCTGGGGTAAACCTATGATCTCCCATCCACTCGTCAAGATTTCACATGAAGAGAGTCAGTGAGGGGCTCTGCCTAACATAAACTGGGATTCTGTTCCAGAGTATGGGAAGCCTCTGAGTTATGAATCTGTCCCTCCTATTCATATTTGTGCTGAGGTTTAAATCTTTAGCTCTTGTGGTTCTGATGGATTTGGATTTTATGAGGTGGAGCATGTCCATCAATTCCTGATTGGACATGGCCTTGTACGTCAGGCACAGATCACCTCTAAGTAGGCGGTATGCTACTGAATAGAGCTGGAGTTTCTTTAGTCTGGTAGCATATGACATATGTTGGAGACCCTTGATCCTCTTGGTGAGGTACTTTTGGGGTCTCCCTAGCTGTTGCAAGTGCCGGGTGAGGTACATACCAAATGGGGCATAGTACTCATTCATGGGCCTGATAAGAGAGGAGTATAGGGGTACAATGACCTCCTTTGATCTGGATGTGAATCCCTTCATGATAAGGTGGGCAAGGTAGAAAGTCTTTCTAACCACTTTGGCAACGTGGGTGGCAAATGAGAGGTTACTATCGACTTGTGTCCCCAGGTCTCTGATTACTTTTTCCGTACTCAGTGGGTTACTGTCTATGTGATAATATGTGGGTACTTTGTTATTCCCAAAGGGGATGACTATACATCATTTGGCATTCAGTTTAAGGCCATGACTCCAGCACCAGTTGTCCGTTTCAGTGAGGCCTTTCTGTAGGATGTATGTGTCAGCTGGTGTATCGACTATGGCACCTAGTATGCAGTCATCTGCGAACTTTGTCAGCCACTACCCTCCCATGTTTGCTTCCACATCTGAGAAATAAATGCCGAACATGAGGGGTCCCAGGACAGAGCCCTGTGGGACACCACTTGTGACTGGCTGTGAGTCTGACATGGCTCCAGCGATTTTGACTTTATGGGTTCTATCCTTTAGCCGGTTTGCAACCCACCTTGTGACATATGGATTTACACTTCAGCTGTTGAGCTTGTCTATGATGCCAGAGTGGGGTATTGTGTCGAAAGCTTTTCCCAAGTCCAGGTAGGCTGTATGGACTGTTTTGCCCTCGTCAGTGGCTCTAATGACTGTTTTGAAAAAGTCAACCAGGTTCAAAAGGCAGGATCTGCCCTTTACAAAGCCGAACTGGGTGGGATCAAGTGTCTGTAAGTCCCCAGTGTCTCTGTTTATGAGTTCCATAATGAGTCTTTCCATAGCTTTGCAGACCAGGCTGGTTAAGCTTATGGGGTGGTAGTTACCAGGGTCTGTAGAGGTGCCTCCTTTGTGGAGTGGGACTACTGTTGCTGTATGCCAGTGTTCAGGTACATATCCTGTAGTAAGGCTATGGTTAAATAGCATTTTATGTGTGGGTTCGGAGTTCACGTAGCACGCAACCCGGGAAACCGTCAGGTCCCATTGATACTGTGTTTTTAGCTTTGCTGAGGGCAGCTCTCACCTGGACATCTGAGATGACAGGGAGGTCACATTCAGCTGGGATAAGTATTTCTTATTCTGGGGGTGAGGGAGGTGAGAAATTTGCACTGAACCTGTCTGCCAGAATGTTGGCAATATCTGTGTGTTCAGTGTATTTTTTGTCATTGTGAACTAACTCTGAACATATCTGAGGGTTTCCGCCCAGGTTTCTAACATAGCAGAAGAAGGCCTTGTGGTTATCTTTAGTGTCCATAGCGATTTTTCTCTCAAAGTTGGCCTTGGATGTTTTTATGAGAGAACGTAGCTTTCTACTAGTGCTGATCAGAGATGCCTTCTCTTTATGGGATTTTGCTCTGTCGTGCAGTAGCTTCCTTCTTTTGTTATACAATTTGTTCATGGCTGGGGTCCACCAGACAGGACGCCTGCCCTTGGTGGAGAGGGTCTTGGTTTTATTTGGGATTGCATGATCCATGCATTCTTGGAGATGTCCATAGAAAGCATTTGTGAAGGATTCTGCGTTGTGGGAGGTGGTTTCCACTGGCCCAGTGGGCTTAAAGGATACCATCTCAGTTTTAAGAAGTGTAAAGTCAGCTTTTGAGAAGTTTTTTACTGTAGTCTTTTGTGTTGGGGGTGGAGGTGGGATATGTATATCCAGGGTGATTAGTTTGTGGTCAGATGTCACTAGTGAGGGGTATACTTCTGGTGTGTAGCACATTGTCCCCATGTTTGTGATGATCAGGTCTAGTATATTATCTCCCCTTGTGGGAGAGGTGACTAGCTGTTCCATTGCATTTGAATTTATGAATTCCAGGAGCCTTTGGGCTAGGGTGTTTGGGCTAGAATAATGCACCCAGCCTATGTTAGGGTAGTTGAAGTCTCCCAATATGATGGTGTTTGGTGAGACATTCATATCCTCCAATGTCTTCAGGAAGGCTGAATGGGGTTCCTGAGATTGGGAGGGTGGTCTGTAACATGCTACCAGTTGTATAGCAGTTTTGCCTACGGTTAGTTTCACCTGGATGGTCTCTGACGCTTCATGTGTTGCCACTAACCTGGAGGTGTGGGTGTCCTTGATGAATATGGACACTCCCCCTCCCTTTTTGTTTTGGCCCGAGTTTTGGGGCCAAAAAGCATGATACGAGTTATAGCCTGGTAGCGCTAGGGTGCTCTCAGGAGCCTTGAACCAGGTTTCAGTTACTGCACAGACATCGAGATTGATAGAATATGTACGTACAGATATATGTAATACACACATACATATATAGATATATGTAGATACATATACATATACAGACAGATCTGACTGTCTACAGATATGTCTGTATATGACAATCTCTCTCTCTCTGTCCCATTCCCTCTCACTCTCTCTCTCTCCCTCTGTCTCTGTCTCTCTCTCTCTCCCCCTCTCTCCCCATATCTATATCTATATATCTATATATATATATCTATATATATATATACTGAGTGAGGCACATGTCTGCAGATGTATTGCAACAGGTGCCGGGTGACAAAGTCATGGAGTGAACACCAGTGTGGATACTGGAGTACCATTCCCCATTCCAAAACACTAACACCAGTAACCACCACATATGTGCATGCCTGCCCACCACTGCATGTGTCAGGGGGGAACAGGGGCAACAAGTGTACAATAGGCTCCCCATTGGTATACACAGTGGCACACTAGTCCTGTAATACCTGTACATGGAATGTGTCAGCAGATATGGTGTGTCAGCTATGGACATGTAGGTCACTGTACCCCTCTACACCCCACAATGTCCTACACGGTATGTACCTCCCATGACAGCTACAGATATGGAGAAGGACACAGACATACATAAGTAACTGTCAATGCACTCAAACACATTACCTATGCAGAGTGACTGACAAGACCACAGAGCGCACCCAGACTACCTACATAGAGGTTACCACTACCGGATATACATAGTTAGGTCACACCCATGACAGTTGTCCAACAACCATGGTAACACCTCCAACATCCACAACCCAAATTACCTATGTCTGTTGTCCTTGTCACCACAGTAAAGAGCGCATGGTGGAGGTACAGATCCCTACCCACAAATAAGACATACCCTGGAGTAAACCACACAGCATTAAGAAGCAAGGCTCCCCATGAGTAGATGTCAGACATACCCCTGCTGAATGTTATGCAGATAGGTGATATGCCATATGAGTCACCCTGTGTAACTGTTTGACAGGAGCAGGTACGATCACATCACATGTGTCACAAGGGGCAGGGTAGCATAACAGTATGCTGCTGTAGGCCCAGGGCCAATAGCATACTACCTACCTAAGACACACTGCACACCCACGAACTCATTGCAAACCAAATATGTGAGGTGGAATGAGTGTGACAGTGACTGGGTGCATGTTATGTACTGGTGTGATTGCTCACCATGACTATCTGTCTGTCATGGTAGTGTGTGTCCTTGGTGTGAGGCCACAGACAGATGTCTGAGGTATTGCAATCAAAACATACTACATTGCCATATGTTGTGCTGTGTTACCCTGTATGTGACTGTGGTGTAGGTAGGGTTATGGCAAGTAAGAGTAGTGTGCATTGCCAGTGAAATATGTAACGTGCATTGCATGCAGTGCATGGGTTGATAATGTTCCCCATACAGTACCTTGATACAAACCCCCAGTGTGAGGTTGTGCATTGGACCTGAACCAGTGTGCTGACTGCTGGAGTATACTATTCTGTCGTATGGAGTGTGGCAGGTACTGTTGCACAGTTGTCGGCTGAGCACTGATATCTGGACATTTACATGTATATCCCCCAATAGACAGACAGATGCTATATTTGGGGGTTAAGTTATATCACTACAGTCAAGTATTATGTGTATTATGTGTGCCATATTTTGCTGACATATATTGCTGACATATTTTTCTTCTCCTTTTCAGGGCTATGGTTCACCAGCAAAGCCCTGTGTACTCCGCTGTGGAGGAGGAAGAGATACACCAGAGCCTGGTGCGGGATTTCACAATACTCTTTTCCCACACCAGCCAAAACCAGCAGGAGAGGGCTGCACTGTGGCAAGACCTGGTCCATCGGGTAAATGACATAGGCACACATAACCGGACATATGAGCAGGTACGCCATCACTGCAGTGATTTAATTAGAAATGTCCGTCAGCATGCGTCGGATATCCACAGGCAACAGCTTGCCACAGGTGGTGGGGTGGCTAGACATCCTCCCCTCACCAGACTGGAGGGACTACTCCTAAGTGTTGTGGCTCCAGCCCAACAGCAACAACAGCAGCAGCATACATGCGTAATGATGGAGGCTGGAGCCACCCAGAAGCAGGACACGGAGCGTGCAGGTAACATGCCATGTTTATAGTTGACTGTTCTGTACACTGTTAGTTTATGCATGTGTGGCGTGTATCCTCGGTTTGTAACTGTTATCTTGGTAATTACTGTGCAAGAGTGATATTCTCAATATCAGCAGTAGACCTGTGGAAGCCAACTGTGGCACTACTGAACTGTATCATACTCACAGTATCAATGGCACAGTTGTGCCCACTGACAATAAATGTCTCATTTCTGCAGGTCCCTCTGGTGTAACAGCAAGGCAGCCTATCCATGTTGGTGAGTGTGTAATAACAATACCTTCAATACTCTTGATACTAATAGTAATAATAGGCTGAAGCAGTAGTGCTATGTGTTTGATTGCAGGTGTGTTTGTGTCTGTGTGCTGATATCTCATACACTGAGGAGTGTTCATGTGTGCATGTGTGCATGGGTGCATGTGCCCTGTGTGCATGTGTGCATGTGTGCATGTGCCCTGTGTGCATGTGTGCATGTGTGCATGTGTGTATCAGTGGTGACATTGTGTATACATTGTAAACTGTGTTTCCTGTCTTACTCCCACAGGTTCTGGTGCTGCTCTGGTGTTGTGCAGCAGGGAACCTGAATCAGCTGCCGTGGATAGTGATAATGATGATACCTGTGTAATGGCACAGGGAGTTGTGCCAGGGTCCGTCGTTGGTCAGTCAATTGACAGTACACAGCTGTCGACCCCATCAATGAGCACAGTCATCCTGCCAATACATCCTTTGTCACCAATGTCCCTAGGTGATGGACAGGATACAGTGGGCATTGACCAGGGTAATGTGGTATCGGTGGCACATGCATCCCCACACAGCAGACATGGCCAGGGTCCTGACATGGTACCACACAGGCAGATGTCCAGGGGTTCTCGTGGGAGCATCCATGGGCGTACTACCCCTGTCAGACATGCCCACAGAGGTCTGTCAACCTCAGCTATGTTTCGGGCTGTAATGCAGGCACAGTCACGTATGGAACAGTACACCAGACAGGGTCTGAGGGAGCTGAGAGCATGTCGCACAGCTATGAATGACAGTATGCATGATGTTGCGGCTGCCATCCGTAACTTCACCGAGGTCATTGATAGACATTGGGAGGGACATTAGATCTGTTCCACAACTACATGTCCATGAGCCAGGGCAATGGTGGACGGTTGAGGCATCGACGTGGCTGTATGCCAGCAACAGCAGCAGCTGGTAGCCGTCACGGATGACAACAGGCCCGCGGCCGCTCCCATAGTGCCAGCAGCAGCCCCAGCAATGCTGGGTCTGTGCTGTCATGAGACCGCCCCAGGAGACCACATGCACGTGGCTCTGGACAGTCCCAACAGGGAACTGTCTCCAGTCACCAACCACCTGCTTATGATGACAGTACCCAGTCTGGCTTAGTACCTGATACGGTCCGTAGCACCCCTGCCAGGCACAGGTACCGTGTCCGTGGCCAGAGACAGTAATCTGTATGACCTGGCAGGTACAGTCTGTGGCTGTCCACAAACACCTGTATATGGCAGCCATGAGGTGGAACTGTGTGCATGCATACACACATGCAAATTGATAACACCTAGGGCTACCGCATACACGCACACACTGCATCAACATTGCCCCATCTTGTACTGCTGTCCCTCATCAATACACACACACAGACATGTCAATTGGTTGTATCAGTGGCAGACTCAGGCATACCAAGTACACACCCTGTGCATATGATGAAACTGTGCCACCTCCTGCAATCTGTAACATCGGTGCAGGAACAGTTTAACATGGTGCTGATGCACAGGGTGACTACATAGAAGTGTAGTAATAGTATCATGTTGTCAACAGTACAGTGTAATTATATCATTGTGGGTATATCCCAGCATGCCTGATGCAGTTACAGTATGAATGTCATTGTATTGTTTTGTACACCCATAGTAATTACCATAGTGCAATGTCTGCACATCTTTGCATACTGGTGGTGAGGCTGTCAACAGATGGCCACCTACATAGGTAGCACAGGGGATAAGAAAATGTAAGTATTGATACTCAGTGATGGGCATGTCAACTGCAAGTTGCATGCTGTCCACACTCGACTCTGCAATGAGGATGTTTGAGGATGTTGATATCTGTGCAGAAATACACAACAGGTTCAAGACTCACAAGAGCACCCTAGCACTACAAGATCACACCTCATACTATGCATGACAGCCCCAAAACACAGAACTAACTATGACAGGAGGGAGAGTCTCCATACATGTCAAGGATAGTGTGGTGCCAGGACAGGTAGCATACATCCTACTAAGTTTGGAACTGCTGAGTGAGGGCTGAGTGTCTGTTATTCGAAATGTGTATTAGTTCAGGTATGAGCACTTGGGTTTCAGGCCAGTTATTCTATATTACGTAGGTACATGGTCTGTACACTTGTGGGGGGAGGTGCTGGACCCAGCCCGTCTGACCTGTGAATGTCTGGGTACAGGCTTATAGTGCCTGCATATATGCACTGTTACCTACTGGAAGTCATACACCTTGTTTGTTGTAGCATAGTCTAGATCCAGGCCTGCCTACTGTAGCCTTGTTTGTATGCATGTTTGCTTGTTATGTCACTGAAACACTGATTTCACCTGCAATGCAGATTTACAGTGCCTCTGTGGATCCCTAGTGACATCTGTATTGCTTACTGTACTAATGTCCATGTCTCACTTGACAGAACGTCACTGTTTGTCCTGTTTGCATGTAAGTTGCCTGTAACACATTGCATATGACTTACCTCGCATTTGCTCACAAAAGCATTTATATATGCCAGCACTAGCAAATCAGGAGCACTACACCCTCACATACTCACCTTGAGTACCTTGTTCCCCATTGGCCCTATGTGTTGTTAATTATTATGGGATTCACAATGCTATGGTAGCATGTGCAAAGGTCACTTGTCAATCTCCTCTCTGGTCCAGTTGGTGAATCTGTGAGTCATGTGGCAATGTTACAGCTGCCTCATGTACACAGACAACCCTCTCCCCTTCCCATAAACTTACAACACATGTGAGAGATGCAACCCCATAGCCAAACTGGGGGCTAAGCTCTCTTAACTCAGTACTGGCATACCCTGTCAGGTGGAGTGGGATACTACAGTGAATACAATATCAGTCCCACATAAACCTGCCACGACAGCAATCCAAACACAGAAACACACAGGAACATTCTTGGAGTCTCAGAATAGCATCCTGTCTGAGCAGCAGATACCTGCGAAGCTGACACACAAGCAAACGTTACACCAGAACAGAACACGTGCAACACATAGCTCACAAAGCCTGTGTGCCAAACAGTCACAGCTCATACGGCTTAATAACACACCTGCTACAGTTGTAATAGGTACCTCTATCATCAGGTACACTGAGGTCCTGCTCACCAGGCTGAACAAGGTAAGGTCACGGTGAGATGCCTGTCGGGCACTATGATCCACCACATAACACAAGCATACAGGTCACTCCAAGGCATGTACAAATATGACTCAGTCATTGTCCGTGCCAGTGTGAATGACCTGTGACGTACCTCCCTGGACTACATGATAGGGGACATAGAGGGGCTCTCTGAGCATGTGGCACAGGCTGGTATGACCCTGACCTTGAGTAGTGTCTTACCCTCACCAAGAATGCTGCCACAATATGTAGACAGGATGATCAATTTCTACAATTACCTTATGTTTTGGTGACATTCAAAGGGGATCCAATGCCTGTCAGCATGGGATTACATGCTAGACAAGCCATGTTGCTTTGCTAGGGACAGCTTGCACCTGTCACCCATGGGCCATTGTATATTGGCAGAGGCCCTTGCTACACACATAGTGCCTTTTTATGCAAGGCTCAAATTACATAGCCACCTACACAGGTATCACACAGGATAGGACACTAATAGTAATGCTACTCAATGCCAGCAGTGTAAACCTCAAGATGCATGCAGTGGAAACTGTCCTTAGCATGGGGAACAGCAATATCCATGCAGTAACAGACACCTAGTACAAGGCTACCAAGTGCACCCCATCACTGCCAGGTCATACCTCATACCATGCTTGTCATCCCCTAAACATGCACCAAACCAGAACAGGGGGGATGTATCCAAAGGCACCACAGATACACACACCTCCAGGTTGGTGGCACAGCACAAAGCATCAGAGCCTATCCATGTGCAACTAACAGTGGGTTAGACTGCCTTCAGGTTCATAGCCTGGCACACACCACCCTCCCATACCCAGGAAACCCACTTGGCCTTCCTGACAACACTGGGAATATGACGGTCTCTACAAACACCATTATATGGGTGGACTACAACTACCCAAACATAGAGTGTGAGCATTACTGTAGCTCCAAGACCCTAGCTGAATGTTTCCTAGCATTCATTCACTGCATTGCTATGGAACAACTTGTTACCACTCCCACAAGAGGTGAAAACATGCTGCACCTGTTCATCAACAACATGTGGACTATATGCTCCAGACCAGTCATGTATCCCTCGCTGGTAGGATGACACCATATACAACTCACACTGTATATTCACATACCACATGCAGCCCCTGCACAGAACACCACAGTCATACAGTTGTCTAATGCAAATTCCATATATTCACATGAGGCAGGCTTTGGACATGGGAAATATTGAAGGTCACAGGTACATATGTGTATGTGGCACATGCATACATCATGTGTGCATTGACATTACTGATATAATCTATGTCGTGCAATACTGGGAACAACACCCCACACACATGGACAAACTGTGTGACAAAAACACACATGGCATTTGTAGGATACAAACCCTTACCTAACTGTGTTATGACACTTGTGAGAGACGCAGTAGCAGAGTGCACTATTTGCATTACTGGGAGGCTTGCTTTCTCCTGCTGTACTTATAGGGTGCTGACATCATCAGACAGTGGAATATGCAGCATGTGTTGTGTTGTACTAGTTGCCAAAAGGGACATATCTTTTACACATAGAATTGCACACACACTACTCCCCCACCACATTCACACACACACTGAGCACTTGCAGGATTCAAACACCTACCTAACTGTGTTATGACACTTGTGAGAGACGAAGTAGCAGAGTGCGCTATTTGTATTAATGGGAGGCTTGCTTTCTCCTGCTGTACTTATAGGGTGCTGAAATCATCAGTGTTTACACAGTGGAATATGCAGCATGTGTTGTGTTGTACTAGTTGCCAAAAGGGACATATCTCTTACACATAGAATTGCACACACACTACTCCACCCCCACATTCACACACACACTGAGCATTTGCAGGATTCAAAACCCTACCTATGTAATGACACTTGTGAGAGACGCAGTAGCTGAGCGCGCTATTCAAATTACTGGGTACCATTTGTGCTCCTAAGATATATATAGTGTGCTGACATCATTATTTATGAAGAGGTATGTACATCTGTTACTATCCACAGTAAGGGGGAGAGCATATATATGCATTAACTTTGCAGCGGCACAGTGGCCTACTGTACTGCGGAGGCAGACGCCAAATACACTGTGGATAGCCTTCTGTATTCCCTAGGGGCAACAGCCTAGTATTGCACTCTACGGCCATATGTTTACCTGTCAGATGCAAGTATCTGTTGCTCATATACTGTTTGTGGGTCTTTATTGCCATAGCTATCCCTATCTTTATGAACAACTTGTGTACTGTGGCGGATGTTTGCATATGAGTAGAATCCAGTACTTTACTTATGTCTCTGTTGTAATTTCACTGTGTGCACTGGGCAGATTTCTGTATTGTGGGAGGTTCCTGTGTTAACACATACAAATGCCAGATATGTATGTGCAACTGCTGAACTGTGACATGGCCTAAGTGTGTGAGCATGCCCAGTTCACAGTTTCTATGGCTTCTTGACTAACACGTCTCATTTATCTAAGTGTGCAAGCATGCCCAGTGTGAACTTTCCATATGTTGGGATACATTTGTGTTTGTGTGTGGACTTCATCTATATTTCACATGTACAGTTGAGTGTTGGCCGTCAGGTTGTGTTCTTACTGCCCAACTGCTTTGTGTCTGAACCTAACAGGCATTATGCTATGCCTGCAGGGTTGCCATGGGATAGTTTGCATACAGTTGTCAACATCCTTTCCTACTGACCAAACAGTGAATTGTCGTATAGTGTACTGGTTCAGTACTTTCACTGTGGTGGACAGTATCATCAGTTTCAGTCCTATCACTGCTTGTAATATTTATAGTGAGCACACCAAACTGGTTGAGGGCCAGTTGTGCAGATATGACCATGTTGCATTTTGTTCAGATATGGACAACATAGAACAAGATTGTCCGACATTGTTAATGTATTCCACAACTTGTGTGGACAGTGACAGACAATGGCTATGTGCCCTAGGTCATTTGTAATGCTAGTCAGAGAGTGTTTGTCCTTCAACACACATATTTACTGGTGTTTGCCATGACATATGTCAAGGTTAGTGTGCTGTGCCTCTGTCTACCCGTGACATACAGGTGATATCCAGGGTACACCTACCATCTCCTATCCAGTCATCATGATTCCTCTGGATGACAGTCAATGAGGGACTCCCTGGATAACCTGTACTGGGAGTTTAGTCATGAGTGGAGTGAGCTTCTGGGTTATGAAACAATCTGTACAGCATGTCCTGTTTATGTCTGTGTTGGGGTTCAGGCCTGTCATCTGCATAGGTCACCAGCATTCAGATGTTACATGGTGCCAGATGTCCATTGGTTCCAGCTTGGTCATGGCTTTATACATCAGGCACAAATCACCTCCAGCCAGGCGGTATGACACTGTGTGTAGCTGCAGTTTGTTTAATCAGGCAACACATGGCATCTGTTACTGCTCTGAGATCCCCCTAGTGGGGTATTTGTGGGGTCTTTCCAGTTGATGCAGGTGTCTGCTAAGGTACATCCCACAAGGGCCATTGTACACAATTGTGAGGCTGCTGATGGATGACTGGAGAGGCACAATGACCTACCTTGACCTAGCTGTGCTTACCTTCATGATTAGGTGGGTATATGGTATGTTTCTGCAACCACTACAGACACATGGTTGTCACATGCAGGATATCTATCACCTTGTGTCCCCAAGTCTCTTATTGCTCCTGATGTACTTCATGAGTTAACACCTATGTGGTAATTTGTGGCCACGTACTGTGTTTCCACAGGGGATGACTATACACTATTCTGCATTTAACTTGTTGACATGCCTGTGGCACCACTTATCTGTTTCTATGTGTGCCTTTTGTAGGATGCTTGTGTCAGCTGGGGGATCCGATATGGTGGGCAGTTAGTAGTCATCTGTGAACCTGTTCAGACAGAGTTCTTCCATGTTGGCCTGTACCTATATGACATATATAGCATACAAGAGAGGTCCCAGGACCGTGCCTTGTGGGATGCCAGTTGTACCTGGTTTGTAGTCTGACATGGCTGCAGCATGTCTGACCAGGTCATTTCTGTCCTTGAGCTGGTTTGCAACCCATCTACTTGGATAGGGGTTTATAGTTAGGCTGGTGAGCTTATCTGTACTGAACAACTGGAGTATTGTATGGAAGGGTTTAGCAAGGTCCAGATAGGCTGTGTGAACCACATTCCCCTCATCACTGGCCATGGTGCATGTTTCACATGAGTCAGACATGTGTAAGGGGCAGGATCTGCCCTATGACAGCCACACTGGGTAGAGTCCAATGTCTGTAGGTACCCAATCTCATTATTCCTGGGATCCATGATCATCCTCTCCATTACTTTGCCAACCAAGATAGTCAGAGTTGAGGGGTGATAGTTTGCAATATCCATTCAGGCACCACCTTTGTGGTGAGGGACCACTGTTGCTATACACTGCTCTGTGGGTACATATCCCATGGTAAGACTGTGAGTGCGCAGTAGTGCTATTTGGTGTTCCATTCTTCTTACAGTACTTGTTGGACACAACCCAGGACACCATCTGGTACCATTGATGCTGTGTGGTTTGCTTTGTAGATGCTGGCTGTTACCTCAGCATCTGCAATGTCAGGGGGCCAGCACTCTGCTGGGATAGATATTTGGCAGTTTGGTGCTGGTGGGGATTTTGCTAGGAATCTGTTAGGTTGGACGTTGGCAATGTGTATGGGTTTGATGTATTGTTTTTGATATCTGAGTACTGCAGAGCATTTCTGTGGATTATCACCATGGTTCCTACCATCAGTTAGGACAGCTGAGTGATTATCCTTTGTGTCCTGCACAGTTTGTATCATCATAGGTTCATAGGCTCATACTAGGCTATCTGCCCTGGCCATGTTTGAGCATAGGCAGACTGTGTGTGGCTTTCAACACCCCTTGCAATGTGCATATTATGCCCATTTAGGGTTTACTTTACTAGATGTGACACAGGGATGGCCCCAGTGTACACCTACTATCTCCCATGCACTTGACTGGATTTCTCTTGTTGAGTATGAGTGTGGAGTTCAGCCTATCATGGACTGGGATTCTGTTCCAGAGTATAAGGAGCCTCTGGGTTATGGATCTGTCCCTCCAGCACATCCTATTTATCTATGTGTGGGGTTCAGATATCTCACTGTGGTGTCTCTGCTGGATTTGGAGTTTCTGCGGTGGAGCATGTCCATTCATTCTGGATTGGACATGGCCTTGTACATCAGGCATACATCACCTCTGACTGGGCAGTATGCATGTGAATTGGGCTGTGGTTTCTTCAGCCAGGCAGCAGATGACAAATGTTTGGACCCTTTATCCTCTTGGTGAGGTACATTTGTGGTCTTTCTAACTGCTGCAGGTGTCAGGTGAGGTACATCCAAACTGGGGCATTGTTCTCAAGTATGGGCCTGATAAGGGAAGTGTCTGGGGGCACAGTGACCTCTCTTGATCTACATGTGCATCCTTTCATATTACGGTGGGCAATATAGCAGGTCTTCCTGGCCACCTTGGCAATGTGAGTGTCACAAGACGGGTTACCATCCACTTGTATCCCTAGATCCCTGATTACTTCTTCCATACATAATGGATTGCCACCTATGTCATACTTTGTGTGTGCCTTGTTTGGTATTTGTTGAGACATTCATATTCTGCAGTGTCTTCAGGAAGGCTGGCTGGGGTTCCTGGGTTTGTGAGGGTGGTCTGTAGCAGGCTGCAAACAGGTAAACAGTTTGAGCCACTGTTACTTGCCCGTGGATAGTCCATGCTGCTTCTTGCTGTGGTACCAACCTGGGGGTGTGGTTATCCTTGACAATTACTGATAGCCACACTCCTATTGTAGTGTGTTCCATGTTTTGGAGCTGTAGAGCATGGTATAAGGCATAACCTGGTAGTATTAGGGTGCTCTTCTGGGCCTTGACCCAGGTTTCTGTTACAGAACAGATATTACCATTCTCCATGCTGTGGTGGGTTTGGTCTGCATGCACCTTGCAGTTTAGACTTCTGGCATTGGGTAGCATTACGTCCAGGTTGTTATCCCTTGTGCTACCTATGGTGGTGGGTTTGTGTTTCCAGCCTTACCTATTCAAGGCACAGTGGGGGTGACAACAGCCTTTGCCAGTATCCACACAGCCAGGTGTGTATACTGGCAAAGGCTGTATCCACACAGCCAGGTGTGCTGGGTGTATGCCATCCCTAGCAGGTGGAGCATTATGTCTTGCTCAGCATGTCATCCCAGGCTGTCAGCCATTTGTTCCCCTTTGCTAACAGCAATACTTTAGCCAATTATTGTACTTGATCTTGTTGCCTTCATAGTGTGGCATCATGCTTGGTGAGGGTAAGATGTTAGGCAGGGTCTTCATGTTTGCATATACTAGATGGTGTTACATTGCTTAACACATGGCAATCATGCCTCAGGTGGTGCTGCAGGGCTGCCTATGTCGAATGCACATACTACACTCCCTGTACATGTTTAAAAGCAGGTTGTGTCATGTTAGGCGTCCCTGTTACTATATGAGTGAGTCAGAGAGGGGTATCATTCCCAGGGTTCCTACTGAGCCAGTGTATGTGCTATGCGTTGCCTCTTTGCCAAGGCCAGGGCATAATGGGCACACCTCCTTCTGCCTACTGGGGCAGGCTCAGGTTGTTCCTCCTCCGAGTCATGCTCTGCCTGTGATGGCCTTGGCAATGGTGGGGGCTGTTTGTCCCGGCCCTATGCTGGTCCTGCTGCAGCTGTTTTCACAGAATCATATTATGCAGCATAGCACATACCATGACAATTTGGGTACATGTAGTTGGTGAGTACTGCAAGGCTCCACCAGATGTGTCCAGGCACCGGAACCATGACTTGAGCAGCCCAAACACACGCTCTATTACATTTTGTGTTTGTGTGTGTGCCTCATTATGGCATTCTTGTTCAGGTGTGTGTGCATTTCTGATGGGTGTCATCAGCCACGGCTCCAGTGCATCTCCAGCATCCCCCACTAAGTGACCATGTGGGATGTCCCCATTGGCAAATGTCTGGTACAGCTGCATCAAATGCCAGATATGGGAATCATGGTAGCTTCCAGGGCAGCCAGCACACACATTCATTATTATGCCCTGGGCATCACACACGACCTGGCAGTTGATGGAGGGGAAGCCCTTGCGGTTAATGTAGGCCCTACCCTGCTCACCGGCTGGTGCTTTGATGCATATGTGCATGCAGTTTATTGCACCCACTACCTCAGGGAATTCCGCTATTTGCTGGAAGAGACTCATATTGCTGGCCAATACCTCACGGGTATTGGGGAAATATACATGCTCACCGACATGTGCTGACATGGCATCCAGGAACTGGTGCAGTACCCTGAAAGCTGATGCATGTGATATCCCCATCATATCACCAATTGGTCTCTGGAAGGTACCTGTTGCTAGTATTCTTAGACCAACACATACCTTGGTTTCCATTGGGATGAGTTCCCCTCTGTTGGTTCTGTGTGTGAAGCGTGGCCTGCACAGCTCAACAATTTGCTGCAGGAGGTCTCTGTCCACTCTATAGCACTCCACTATCTCCAGCTCATGTAACCCCTGGTAGGTGACCCTGGGCCTGTACACTCTTTTCTGTCTCCTCACTGTGGGTTGTCTGGCAGCATTTGCATTGTTACCACCCTCAGCAAGTCTCCTATGTTTCCTTATAACAGCTATGGCAGCCCCTAGCATGTTTGGTCTGAGTGCAGCTTTTTCAGTTTTCACTTCTAATAGCTTACTCCTGTCTTGCAGTGTCTCTTGAGAGAAACATACTGCAATGCTGTTTGCAGTGTTTTAAGTGCTGGGCTGGGCTAGTATTCTGCCTGTGTAATTGCCTGCTTCTAATTGTTTTCACCTGCTAACTCTACCAGTATTCCCTGCTAGCTTCCTACTATTTCTTCTGCTTCCTTTTCCCTCTTTGTTTCCTCAGGGGGGAGCAGCATGCATACCAGCGAAAACACGCTCACAGTGGCTGCCATGCATGCACACATGATTACACGGAATAGAATCTGCTTCTATGCGTTAAAACTCGCACACACCAGCGCAAACAGGTTTACAGATCTTTAAACAGGCTCCTACATGCTTACTCAGCCTTACACGCATGCACTCTGTCTTACTCGTGCCTCCCAGTGAGCACACGCGCACATGCACGCACAGCAAGAAACTTTGGTGTTGGCCACAGTGTACACCTATCATTTCTTGACTTTCCCATGCTTATCTGTTGACACTCCTCTTTCTATGCTGTGTGACTGACATCTTTCACATACCACTTTGCTCCAATGAGCTTGATTTCTTTCTAACATTCCCCCCTGTGATGTCACCTATCTCCTACTCTGTTACTCCCCCTTATCTAACTCTTACACTACACGGGATGTGCTCATTTGCTATGTGACAGTGCGATTCACTATCCTAGCACTCATTTACATAGGATTGCCTACTAATGCTTAGTTACGTGTCTTACACACAGCTTCCCCCCTTAGCAACTACTAAACGGGGGCCATGTTGTTTTCGGTCTGCTAGTCCCCGCATTGTCAATCCATGAATTGCATAAAACCCACATTTGTGGGTTTCAAACCTTTATTTTTATGTCTTATATAGCGCAGCCCATTTGCACAGGGCTGCGCTGCATTTAAACCTTGACGATCGCTGAAAAAAAAAATGATTTTATTTCATGTTTGCATCGGGTTACCATGCCAATGGCCACATATTTGGCCATTGGCATGCTGCCTGATACATATGCACACTTTATTTGGAGCTGTCATGACTCCATTGTGTTATTTGCAGACACGTACTCAGTTGTCAACTGAGTACATTTCTGCACCTAACACAACTCTTATACGGGCTGGTTTCAGCTTCGTGGATTGCTAATCTACCTCATTTGCATGCCTTTGGGCTGCAAGTGAGGTAATTAGCATATCCACACCCTGCCTGTGTAAGAGACATTTTAGCTGGTCTCTTGCACGGTATTTCGGGCTGTTCCTGGATCGCTATGGCTGCATGGAGTCTTACACGACTCTTAGACCCCGTGCAAGCCATCGTGAATCCTGCCCATTATTAATGCTTTATTTAGGCATTCTGCAATGTGTGAGTTTTGTTGGGTACAAATTCATTCTGATTGATTTTGTTCCTTATGCCAGCAAGAGATTTGATTCTGATAATGATTGGAGGGAGTATTGCTGGCAAGTTAGAATAAATGCCTCTATGTACCCTGGTATTAACAACAAAGTATTTTTTTAAATTGTCTTAAAAAGTGGAACTTCATGCATTGAAATATAACATATTTGTGTCATCTGACATTTGTATAATGTGATTTATCATCTAACTTTTTTATCATGCCATGCCTCAATTTCATGGTATATAAGGAACTTGGTTTTGAGTTTTGCCACAGTCTGAATAAGTCTGTTGTTACGCAAAAGTGCTCAGAATAAAGTTTTTCTTTTTTTAAGACATTGATTTTGTATTTATTTGTAAGATGCTTCAGTATTCTGGCTTTATTAGGAGTTTGTATTGTCTGTTTTTAAGTAAGTTATTAGTTATGCTGTAAGTTGTTTTGTAAGTTTTAATATGGTACTTTACAGAACTCATTTCTTAGGGATTTGGCTTTTTAGGACTTAAATCTGGTTTTATCCTTCATGAAACAACAATACACAGAGCAATGGAAGAACAGTGGCTGCTAACACTAATATTAGCACATCTGTTTCCCCATCTCAGGACAATACTTATACCGTGTCTGTCTATTCTAGACAATTCATTCAACACCATGAAAGAAACAGAGAAGGAAAACCTGAAATGGATTACAACAAGGACTTTAATAGACTATAACTATTGCATCTTAAGAGGTGGTACAGTGAGATGTTATTTTTTTGGATAAAGCCAAAAAGCAGACCATCTTCTGAAAGACCCAAGGGATTCAAAAATGCCTGTATCAAAAGTTTCCTATATTCATGTCTTAAGACCTGTAAGGAGTTAAATCACGGAACTGGTATGTAGTATCTTAATTTGTTACTCGGACACCACCATAATAAAATAGCAATAATTAATGTATCTATTAATAAGTTATACTCAGAACTCAAATCCAGTATGAGTGCTATGAATGCTGAAGCTAAAATGGAAGCTATACAAACAAAAATTATTAAAGAGAATGATGTTCAACATAAAAGAAAAATGAGGAAATGTGTTTGAGATAAAATGACTATGAGATTGATACTATTCATTCTGCTTCCAAACAGCCAAGAAGTTTGGATAAGCAAGATACTATAAAAACTGAAGAAAAAGTAAATTCATCTGCTTCTATGATGGCAGCTCATCAGAATAATGATCCCTCAACAACCATTGACCAGAGCAAGTTGGGCATTCACAAAGGATTGCAGAATGTGCCAGCATCCAATCAAATGGGTCTAGTCCTGTAATGACAGATGGTGGACTCAATCAGCAGCAATGTTTTCAGAAGGCAATCAATTAATATGTACCAAGAGTCTGGAAATGGAGCACATTCCTGGGCAGAGGTCATGACATGACCACAGAAACCACAATGTTCATAGGTTCATAGGTTCATAGGTTCATACTAGGCTATCTGCCCAAGGGCATTTATAAGCCTAGCCCATAGTTATGTGGCTTTCGCCACCCCTTTAGTTTGAATAAAACTATGCCTATCATTTTTCTGTGCCTCTGTCAAGCAGTGACACTGAAGTAATCCCTGGGGTATATCTGCGATCTCCCATCCATTGGTCAAGATTCCTCTTGAACAAGGCCAGCGAGGTGCTCTGCCTCACATGTACCGGGATTTTGTTCCACAGCATAGGGAGTCTCTGGGTGATGAATCTGTCCCTCCAGCACGTTCTATTTATAACCGTGTCAAGGTTTAAGTCTCCGCCCTTGTGGTTCTGAGGGATCTAGATTTTTGAGGTGAAGCATATTCATCAAATCTGGGTTTGACATGGCCTTATATGTCAGGCACAGGTCACCTCTGAGCAAGCGGCATGAGACTGAATAGAGCTGGAGTTCTTTCAGTCGGGCAGCATAAGACATATTTTGAGACCCTTTATCCTTTTGGTGAGGAACTTTTGGGGCCTTTCAAGCTGCAGCAGGTGTCTGGTCAGATACATTCCAAACGGGGCATTGTACTCAATCATAGGTCTAATGAGTGATGAGTATAGGGGGACGATGACCTCCCTTGATCTAGATGTGAATCCCTTCATGATCAGGTGGGCGATATAGAAGGTTTTCCTAACTACTTTAGCAACGAGTGTCAAGCGAAGGCTACTGTCAACTTGGGTCCCCAGATCCCTGATGACATTTTCTGTGCTCAGTGGATTGCCACCTATATGGTAGCTAGGGGTAACCTTGTTTTTCCCGAAGGGTATGACTATGCATTTTTTGGCGTTTAACTTCAGGCCATGGCTCTGGCACCAGTTATCCGTTTCTGTGAGGCCCTTCTGGAGGATATCTGTGTCAGATGTGTTTTCGACTATAGCGCCCAGTTTGCAGTCATCTGCAAACTTTGTCAGCCATAACCCTCCTGTGTTTGCTTGTACTTCAGAAAAGTAGATGCCGAACAAGAGTGGACCCAGGACTGAGCCCTGTGGGACACGACTTGTGACAGGCTTTGAGTCTGACATGGCTCCAGCAACTCTGACCCTGTGGGTTCTGTCACTTAGCCAGTTTGCAACCCATCTTGTGATGTATGGGTTTACATTCAAGCTGATGAGTTTTTCGATGATACCTGAGTGGGGTATTGTGTCGAAGGCCTTTGCCAGGTCGAGGTAGGCTGTATGGACTGCCTTTCCCTCATCAATGGCCTTGGTGACTGTCTTGAAAAAGTCAACCAAGTTTAAGAGGCAGGATCTGCCTTTGACAAAGCCAAACTGGGTTGGATCCAAAGTCTGCAAGTTCCCTATGTCTTTATTTATGAGTTCCATTATGATCCTCTCCATGGCTTTGCAGATAAGGCTTGTCAAGCTAATGGGGTGGTAATTTCCAGGGTCTGTGGAGGCACCGCCCTTATGAAGTGGGACCACAGTGGCGTGCGCCACTGCGTGGGTGCGTATCCTGAGGTGAGACTAAGATTAAACAGCTGTCCTAACTGTGGGTTTAATTCCTCGTTGAGTTCATGAAGCACACAGCTGGGGACACCATCCGGTCCCATGGATGCTGTGTTTTTTGCCTTAGTGAGGGCAGTTCTCACCTGGGCGTTGGAGATGTTTGGGGGCTACAATCCTCTGGAATAGATATCTCTCCTTTTGGGGAGGGAGTTTGCACTGAACCTGTTAGCCAGTATGTTAGCAATGTGTGTAGGTTCAGTAATTTTCACATCATTTTGAACTAATTCTGAGCATATCTGGGAGTTTCCTCCTAGGTTTCTAACATAGCTAAAGAAGGCCTTATGATTGTCTTTAGAGTCCTTGGCGATTTTTCTCTCAAAATTTGCCTTGGATGATTTTATGAGAGCTCTTAGTTTTTTACTTATAATGATCAAAGGTGTCTTACATTTCAAGGATTTTGCTCTATCTTGTAGTAGCTTCCTCCTTTTGTTGTAGAGCTTGTTTATGGCTGGGGTCCACCAGACTGGACGCTTGCCTTTGGTACAGAGAGTCTTAGTTTTGTTTGGGATTGCCTGATCCATGCAGTCCTGTAGGTGCTGGTAGAAGGCATTTGTAAGTGATTCAGCGGTTTGAGTAATGTTTACCACTGGCTCAGGGGCCTTAAAGGAGACCACACTAGTTTTTAGAAGTGTGAAATCAGCTTTTGAGAAGTTTTTCACTGTGGTCTTTTTTGTTTCAGGTGGGGGCGGGATGAGGACCTTCAGCGAGATTAGTTTATGATCTGATCTCACCAGTGAGGGGTATACTTCCGGTGTTGAACATTTTGATCCCATGTTCGTGATGATGAGATCAAGTATGTTTTCTCCTCTTGTGGGGATGGTGACTAGTTGTTCCAGTTCCATGGCATTTGAGTTTATGAACTCCAGGAATCTTTGGGTTAGAGTGTTCGGGCTTGAGTAGTGTTCCCAGTCTATATTAGGGTAGTTGAAGTCACCTAGTATGATGGTGTTTGGAGATACATTTATCCCCTCCAATGTTTTCAGGAAGGCCATGTGAGGTTCCTGAGTTTGAGAGGGTGGCCTGTAACATGCTACAAATTGCAGAGCAGTCTTGCCTATGGTTAATTGCACCTGGATGGTCTCCGATGCATCGTGCGTTGCCACCAACCTTGAGGTGTGGGTGTCCTTTATGAATATGGACACCCCCCCTCCTTTCTTGGTGTTGTCCGATTTTGGGGCGGGCATGATATGAGGTGAAACCTGTTAGTGCTGGGGTGCTCTCAGGAGCCTTGAACCAGGTTTCTGTCACAGCACAGACATCGATGTTCTCCATATTGAGAAGGGCCTCGAGTGCGTGCATCTTGAGAGTGAGACTTCTGGCATTGAGCAGCATTACCCTTAGTTTTTTCCTTTTGGTGTTCTAGGGTGGTAGGTTTAGAATTTGAGCCTTGCCTAAAAAGGCACTATGGGGTGGCAAGAGCCTTTGCCAATATCCGGAAGCCCAGGGGTGACAGGTGCAAGCCATCCCTTGCGAAGCAGCGTGGCTTGTCCAGCATGTCATCCCAGGCAAACAGACATTGGATCCCCTTTGAATGACACCAGAATTTAAGCCAATTATTAAAGCTGATCATCTTATCACTGTATTGTGGCATCATTCTAGGTGAAGGTAGGATACTGCTCAAGGTCAGGGTCATACCTGCCTGGGCTACATAATCAGAGAGCTCCTCGATGTCCCTTTTCATGTAGTCCAAGGAGGTACATCTCAGGTCGTTGACACCAGCGTGGACAATGACTGAGTCATACTTGTACCTGCTGTTGAGAGACCTGAGTGCTTGCTTTATGTGGTGGATTCTAGCGCCCGACAGGCAGCTTACTGTGACCTTCTCCTTACTCAGTCTGGTGAGCGGGCGTCAGTGTGTCTGACTATGGAATCACCAATGACAAGTGTATCTGGCATTTTGTTTGGCCTTAAGGGCTGTGACTGTTTGACACTCTGACTGTGTGGTCTATGTGTTGCATGTGTTGGGTCGTGAGCTGGTAGTTGTTTGGGTGTCTGCTTTGGTGGCCTCTGCTGTTTTGGTAAATTTTTGATCAGAGCCTCCGAGTATGTCTTTGTGTGAGTATGTGTATGATTTGAAGTTGTGATGGTACCATGTGTGACTGGGTATGTATTGTGTGTGGTTACCTTCTCCTCATGTCTGGTCTTGCCAGTCCTATGTTGAGAGAGCTCAGCCTCCAGTTTGGCCGTATAGTTGCATCTCTCGCATGTATTTGTGTTTTGTGGGAGAAGGAGAGGATTGTCTGTGTACATGAGGCAATTGTAACATTGCCTCAATATTCCCAGGTTCACCAGTTGAGCTGGAGAGGACACTAGCAACTGATCCTCGACATACTAGAAGTAGTAGATAAAGAGACTTTCAAAGGACTCCGGGGAAGTGGGTTTTAGGCTGGTGGGGTACTATCTATAATAAGAGTGCTTTATCAAGGTGCAAGTACTGTAGGAGTAAGTGCTAGTCTTTACAGATAGAGAATAGTCTACTTGGGAATCAAGTAGAGATGAACTTTTCAGTTATAGGATATGCTGGTTAGATCAGCAGTACAGCTCGAGGAAGGTAGTTCTAAGGGAAAATTTGAAGAGTGGAATTTAGATGGCCCGAATAGTTTAACCTTGTTTAACCGCCACTGCTCTTGTGTGCAACAGTGGCAACTCGGCAGCAGCGTTTAGCGTGTTTTATAGCAGGGGGCTGAAGGGAGCTAGGAACTGGCCCAAAACGACCAATGGACTACTAGTTTCTGGCTGAAACTTCACCAAATCGGACAAAAAGGCAAGACCAAATATTCACCAGTGGCAGAATCATCACTGAAATAATCAGAACAACAAACATTAAGAGAATATGCTGTTTCAGATTTCTTTTAAATTTGTTAACTTATTTAAGAGCCAAATAAGTCTGCACTTCATGTGCCCAGCAAAAGATGGACTTTTGTGTCTTCTAAATGCATTTATTAGGTAGACATCATTAACAGTGTGAGGGATTACACTCATAAATTGAATTTAAGGTGCATTTTGGACTCTGGTTGTAACTAATAGCAGTAACACTTTGCTAAGCTATTTTGTTCACCTTAACACCTACAGCTCTTTACTTTTTCCAGAATTAGAAGTGTTTCTATTAGTAACTGAGAGAAATATTGCACTATAGTTATCTAAAAAGGTATCAAAAATGTTTGTAATATGACAAAGGCTGAGATCGACACATTAAGTCTGCAGAGCAATTAAAGTCTTGTTATAACCAAAACAGACTAGGGTAGAACTTTGGTTGTACTGCACAGAGTTCTTTACAACTATAAACTATTTAGTACATTAAATAATGAAGAAGATATACAAGAAAGACAATTGGACCAATATTGCTAGAGCCTATAAATGGAATGATTTTTCTATAGAAGCATGGTTGGTGGAGAGTTCAGTTACAACACACTTGGCACACTACTTCAGAGTTTCAGCTCCCACAATTAGCAGAATATTTGGTCTCCCCCAAAATACACTTAAGGCCCAATAGTGGCTACTTGAGTAAGCAAAATGGAGATGATTGGTATTTTATTGGCAAAATGATTACTGAAGCTGGTTGTTCACCAGAATGCTTTCTGCAGAATTTGATTTTGCTGACAAGTGAAAAGATGTTCATATATGGGTCCACTTTGAAATCCTGAAAGCTCAAAATCTAGAAATTGAAAAGAATGAGTCCAAAATCTCGAAAGTACAAAATACTGAAAACTCAAAATACTGAATTTCATAATATCAAAAAAACACAGTACATCAACACTTACTATATTCCAGCACAACTAAATACAGAAACATATTACTCTTTTCCAACTATAAGCAGGGGGCAAGCACCCCCTGATACTTAAATATATCAACTCCAAGATCGCAGTCCACAGAAGAAAATGGCAAACATACCATTATATGCTTCATGATTGCCTGCTGTAACCTTAGTCATGTTCCCTTTTAATTTGCTATAGTAAAACATAACTCATCTTAGTGTAGTGAGGTATGATCTCGGAGTTGATATATTTAAGTAGCAGGGTGTGTGGGGGGTGCAGCCTCCCTCATGGGGGGGGGGTGCAGGAGTCTTGCCCCTCCTGCTTATAGTTACAGTAGACTAATATGGTTTGTCTTTTATTTGTTTCTGTATGTACTTGTGCTAGAGTAAAGTAAGTGTTGGTGTCCTGTATTTTTTTTTGATATTATGAGATTCAGTATTTTGAGTTTCCAGAATTTTGAACTTTTCAGATTTTGGACTCAGTCTTTTAAATTTCGAGACTTTGAGCTTTTGAGATTTTAAAGTGGACTCTTTTATATATATATATATATATATATATATATATATATATATATATATATATACATGCATATTTATGGGTCCCCTTCATATGATTGAATTGTTAAAAGTTCGACTTTCATATAGCCAAGATGATGGCTGGGATTCACTAATCCTCCGTGTAAGACTAACTAAGTCTTACTCAGAAATGGCAGTCTAAGAGTATGATGTCAGCGCGTCATGCATATTCATGAGGCTGCGCTGACTCAACTCTAAGGCTAACACGGGGCGTGCAGGGGGCATGTCAGATTGGCGAGCAGTCCAAATATCCACATCCCTGCAAGTGCCTAAACTGCAAATGTCAAGAGAAATGAGTGAGTCCGCTCAAATGTCTGCATACCCAATACTACACTCCCCCACATTCTAAATCCCTGTACAAGTTTAAAATGTAAAGCTTTCCATTTTATGTTTTTTTTTCCCCAATATAGCTGCCCGCATTTGCGCTTGTATGTGTGGGTTTGCCCATTGCTTAGCTACAGTTAGCAGTGTAGACATCGGAGAGGATAATAAACTACTTATATGCAAATTAAGCCAAATAGCAATAGCGTAGTGGTAGAGCCTTTGCACAAAGAGGAGGCATTCCCGGTTCAAGTCCCACCACTCCCCTTCCCATTTTCTGTAGGAAATCTGTGCATAAAAATAACTCCTGGCATTTACCTTTTAAATGTAGTAAAGTGCATTGAAATGGCCTATGTAGTAGTGAACGATATATTATATATATATATAAGAAGGTGGAATGGTCATGCATACTGATAAATGCATAAGTAACGTATCTTAAGCAATGTGAAGCACTGCTAAGCAAAGTTTACTAGTAATAAGCACAGTTAAGTATAATTGCTCATAGCTTAGCACTGCTTTAACTAGCACAATGGCTTTGTGCGGAGCTGTGCATCGTGCCAACTAACGCAAACAAAACATGTTTGCGTGGAGCTGTGCACCGCACTAACTAGCGCAATGTTGGGCAACGTTGGGCAACGTCGGGCAACATAGAGAAACATAGAGCAACGTTGGGCAAAGTTGAGCAAAGTCGGCTAAACACAGCCACACCTCCTAGCCGGTCTGGCCAGTAGTAAAATAAAAAGCAATGACAGGCCTCGAACCCAGGATACT
Organism: Protopterus annectens; assembly: GCF_019279795.1. Classification (NCBI taxonomy): domain Eukaryota; kingdom Metazoa; phylum Chordata; order Ceratodontiformes; family Protopteridae; genus Protopterus; species Protopterus annectens. The sequence continues at coordinate 1,030,965,395 of NC_056747.1, read as the reverse complement.
ATGCACCATAATCACAATACTAAACCACTAAGCCATGACAGCTTTACATTTGGATGCATTTCCAACACACTCATATATATCAATGGAAGTTTACCCATTGCTAAGCAGGTTTGCTTTTAGCTGAGAATTTTCAAAACCAGCCAATCACAAATAAGTGCGGGAAATGAGGCATATTTAATCTCCATAGGTGGGAATAATTGCCATAACTGGTTGTAGCTCCCATCTGCAGACAGTATGGCTGGTGTCAGAGAGGGCTCTCACTTTCAAGTGCAACAGTGGGGCATTGAGGAGTCAAAAGTAATGGTTTGGCTCCTCGTCCATCATCATGATGCAAGACTCCTGCAGGGCCAGTTTCAGGGCACTGAGTACAAAGCGGAAGCCTGGAACCATCTAGCACATGATCTCACCAGTGCCACAGGCGTCCCTTGGACTGGTGAGCAGGTCAGACACCACTACTCAGACCTGAAAAGATGCAAAGAGGACTGACTGAACCAGTGGATACAGGAGGCCTGTGAAATGGAAAATGTCCCACTACTGAGTATGTAGCCATGGAATGAAGTATGTAAGAATTGCCATTGTAGTCTATATTATGGATAGGTATGTCTCAATATCCATTCATTTACTTCACAGCTGCAGGTGTCTGTGCTGCGAATCAGCAAGCCTATGCAGATAGGCTGCTAAGGCTACACCACCAGGCAGGTTAGTAATTATTTTGCATGTGTTGTCATATAAAAGAAGTGAGAGAGCCTGAAAAAGAGTGTTGTAACCCATTAATAAAGGTATAATAAGTGTTGAATAACTTCTCTGCATGTACTGTTATATAAAATAAGTGAGACAGCATGAAAAGGTGGTGTAACCAATTAATAAAGGTATAATATGTCTTGAATAAAAGACCTCTGCATGCACTGATATATCAAATAAATGAGAGAGCCACTAGAAAAGTGTGTAATGTAATTAATAAAGGTATAATTCCTGGAGTGTGTCCGTGTCACTTTCTTCGATATGTTGTTGTACCCTTGCATTATAGAAATAGTACTGTTGTATTAAGCGCAGTCAACCCACACATGGCTAGGCCCATATAAAGTGGATGAAGGGAGTGCCAGGAGCTGTTAAGCATATATATACAGTCCTCAACTGTTGGTTCATGGCCGACATGTACAGGTAAATCTGGCACATGAGTAACTTGTTATTGTGTTCCCCAGAAATGTCAGTGTGCTGCTAGAAATGTAGGGGGCTGTCAACATATACCTGATAATGTCACCTGAACACATCCAGATATGTAGATATATAAATATAAATGAAATATATAAATATGTAGCAGTAACATCTGCATCCAGGACAGTTTGTATGTCAGATACAGGTCAGGTATATCAAGAACTAGCAAAACCCATTTCACAATTTAACGGACATTGCCGAGTGTAATAATGCATGTAGGGGATATATAACTGCAGTCAATAAGAATGTAGTGTAAACTTATAAGTATATATAAGTTGTTAATGGAAGTATCTTTTTACACCCTACTGTATGTGCATAAACAATGCAATTCCACACCTCAATGGGTATGTCTAATCTCATAACATTTGTTGGGACACATGTCCTATTGGTTCATAAATATCTGCATTTGCTATGATGCACGTGCCCTGTTCACATACCATAATCTTGGTGGCCTGTTGCCACCAATTAATCCTACATGCTGTTGGAATGTCCACTGTTGTTCTATATATGCATGTGTTATGCTTGCTGTTCAACTGTTGGAACTCTGGTGTGTTGGGTTAATGGGAATACTACTGTATGCTGTTACAACTAAATTGGAATGCTGTTGGCTATTGCTAACCCATATTGTCATTAAATCCTCCTAAACATAGAACGTATGGGAAGGCCAGTCCCAGCGGACCCACCTGTCCCTCCTCAGCTGGCAATGGCACCTGGCACCAGCAGGTCCGGTGCCCAGCCCGGGACCTCCTCCTCCATTGGTCCTGTGCCACCTTCGGGTGGAAGCACTGCAGGGGATGGGGCTCATCCTCCCATGCAAGCGTGGACAGAGGAGGGCCACCTATCACCCTATGAACATTCCGGGCTGTGGTGCATAGGGAGATTGAGCGTTCAGTCGCTGATCCTCTATGCCAGCTTGAGGCAAGAGTGGCAGGACTCATGGGTGAGCCTGCCCCTCTTACGCAGCCCCCAGCACAGCCACTCTCCGGGCTGTGAAGGTGCAGTGGTGACTGCCCATGAGTGGGGATCTCAGTTCCACTGTTGCCATCTGTGGGCTCATGGGCTTGCGATTTCCAAACATCCTTCCCCGTCAATGGTGTTCACCCACCCCATGTGTCATATTCCGCACCTGTATGCATCTTGTTTGTCTTGTCTGTTTACCTCCCCAACCTACCTCCCAAAATATACCTACTTCCCCTACCCCACATTCCACTCTCACCTGAAAAGAAAAATGGGCAATCTGCTCCCACAAAAAAATTATGCCCCATACATAGCTGCCCAATTTGCACAAATGTCCGCTGGACACATAAACTGAAATTCAACTGGCAGTACAACATACTTCGTTGTCCTCACCCCTCTCTCAGGGGTTGAAGGTTTCAAATTTCCCACCAAATTACTAGTATATGCACAGCTGTTGCTGTTAAAGAAATGGGCAGCTTTAGACCTTCCCTACACCCGTCCTGCACATCCCGAGCTGTTTTCCCTACTGTCTTTCCCTCTTTGTGCCTCTTTTTCACCACTTTCCTATCTCCCCATTTTCTTTTCTTTCAAAGAAATGAGAGTGGGAGTTAGCATGAGTAAGCACTTTTAAGCAGTAGTTAGCAGGTTTGTGTGAGTGTGCGCTTAGCTAAGTATTGCTAAGCATCGTGCAAACCCACGCAAACCCGTTTACAACTGCTTAAAAGTGCCTTAGTCACCCTGCATATAAGGGGCCTTGTTCTGCTCAGCAGCAAAATAAAACACCACTGTCAGTCTTGAACCCCCGACCTTGGACACAGTAGACTGCATGACGTACCACTACACCACAGTAGATATACAGCAGGTTGTTGCTGAAATATATATATCATCCATTAAAATGAGTGAATGTAAAGGAAAGATAGGAATGCCATAACACAAAACCTGTCCTGTGGAACTTTACCAGCAGTTGTTGTGGAATTGCATTACATGACTGTGATAACAGAATCAGACATTCTAGCAGTAAATAATGTTACAGCAGCACTTTACAACCACCACACAGTATCATAGCAAGACAATCCCCACCCAAATGTACAAAATACTTGTGTGTTCAAGGTCCAGCAAGGATGGAGGTATGCATACTCAGTAATGGAACTGTCCAGTTTTCATGAGCATCCTGCGATAATGTCAACAAAAGAAAAAGCACAAAGTGTGCAGAAGTGAGTACATTAATATCCACAGTACAGCAGTTCCCAAACAGTTCATGTGCCAGATGAAAACATCTCAATAACTACGTATGTATGGCAACTAATTTTATAAGTAGAAAAGAAACTACATACTCCCATGTATCTTGTGTTAGCATTTGTAGGGGTGAGTACAATTCTACACTGTCAGCTGTGTACTGGAAGTGGCAACATTCAGGTCTGAGTACAACATTCAAATCACTGGCTACACCCCTAGCATCAGTTATAAGAAGTATACCAACCTTCTGACTTACACAATGGTGTCCACAGCAAACAAGCATGGTCCCCATTTTGGAAAGCTGAAAGGGCTACGCCTACCTGACTTAGCAATTTATAGCATTGGGTTGCTATGACAGTGAGTACTGCAAGTACCACACAGCAGGCTGCATGCAGTTACCAAATGGTGGCCACCAATTGGTGCAGAGGTCATCGCATGCACATGTGCAGATACCTATAAAAGCAGGCTGTACTTGCTGTCCACACATGCAATCATTTCATTGCAAGTACGGAGGGAGAGAGAGAGAGAGAGAGAGCAAGAGAGAGAGAGATGGACGGATGCAGACAACAGCAGCAGGAAAAAAGAAAAAAGATCAACAAAAATATATATTGAAAGAAAAAGTAATATATTGGAAAAAAAAAGAAAAACTAAAATAATATATTGAAAAAAATATATATTGAAAAAAATATATTGAAAAAATATATTGAAAAAAATATATATCATATTGAAAAATAAATAATATATTGAAAAAATATATATTGAAAAGAAAAATATATTGAAAAAAATATATTGAAAAATAAATAATATATTGAAAAGAAAAAAATAATTATATTGAAAAAAAATATATATATTGAAAAAAAATCATAAGCTATAAAAATAAAAGTTATTACAAAACACACAAAACCGACAAATACGAACACATACAAAGGAAAGGTATGCAACAGCTATGTATTTACTGGCATGTAGTAGATGTTTATGACGAGTACTCTACATAGTTTGAATCATCCATATATGGCAGCAGTACGTATCTATGCACAGATGCCCTGCATAACTACTGGCATGGAGAAATCAGTGTGTAGCTGTGTGCAGTGGGATATGACTGTGACATATGTAGTTCAGCATTAAATGTCAAATATCTGATCCATGTTATCTGTGTTCTGTACAGTAGTGTGTACAATGTCTGTTTGTGGGAGTAGTGTATACAGTTATATAAACATGGATGTGACAGAGTAACAAATGCATGATAGCCATATTAATGTGTAGCTTAGCATTGGCAACAGCTGTACCAGGCTATTATGCTAATCTAGCATTTGCAGCTATATATACACCCTCTAATATTACTGTGTGCTCACATGTGACACCTGTTCATGTTGCAGCAAGGCCCAACAGGTCAGCCGTGAGGTACATGAACTTACAACAGTGTGGGCCTTGTGTGTGTATGGCACACACATACGGAGAGATCTGTCTGTGTCAGATATATTAGCGTCTGTACATGTGCATAGAGCAAGGGACATACTGCAACTGTTTGTGAAGGGTGGACATATATATGTTGTTGAAGGTTGTTATGTGCATATTTCTATGTAGGTTGTAGTGTGTGGCAAACAAGACAGCATACAGTGCTGTTATATGACATGTGGTGGTTAAACGCTGTGGGTATGATTCATCAGGTTTGCAGTGTTGCAGCCAGTGAAGCCTGCTAAAGCTACATGGGCTGAGAACACTTTCAATGCATTCCGCACAACACTGTGCAATATTATGACATAACTGTATACCTCACAACCTTTGCATAATTGATATCCCCACCATGAAAGGTGGACTGTATATGTGACTGTATGTATATCTACATGTACACCAATGGATGTTTATATGTGTGTGTGTGTGTGTGTGTGTGTGTGTGTGTGTGTGTGTGTGTGTGTGTGTGTGTGTGTGTATTATATATATATATATATATATATATATATATATATATATATATATATATATATTTAAAGAGAGAGAGAGAGAGACAGGGTCATATTTACTGCAACAGATGCCTGGTGACAAAGCCATGGACTCAAGCTTAATGTTGACACTGCATTGGCATACCTTCTTGCAAAAACTCTGTACCCATGAACTACCACATAGGTGGTAGTCTACTTAACAAATAACAGAAGAATGATAGGCACACCACGACAATTGAAGCAAACCTTTAAAAAGCATTAAAACAAAGTTTTATTGCAGCAAAAGTAAGCGCTTTCGCGTCTCCAAGGACGCTTCTTCAGACTTTATAACAATTAACAAGCAAGAAATCCTTAAATACTATTTTCTTTCTGTGTAGACCAATAAAAAGGCTGTTGCATAACAAATGACATTCTCATCAATAAAAATCATTTAAAAAGTTAAAATGTTTCATCTTACTGAATATAAAATGTTTTTAGCATCAATATATGCAGCTCTCAGTAACTCAAATTGTCAAAAATATACACACATATATATAATATACTATTAAAATATATATGTATACATACATATGTGTATAATGTGTGCACAGATAGAAATTATTAAGTGATGTTAACAAACTATATTAATTATACTTATAATAACACTTATAACTGAAAGATCCAGAATAACTTGCAATTATATATAAATTCTTTATTCTTATTTACGATTATGTAATTATATCATTTTAATATTTTAATACCTATACACTATGTATAACATTCAATGTCTCAGGGGACGATCCCTCAGAAAGGGCTTCAATGAGACCCTATCATTGAGACCATGTCCTCTGTCTGCTTGTAGCTTTATTATCCATCTACCCTCCTCTTTCTCTCTGTAATTGCCTATGTTTCCCAGCCTTTCAGTAGTATATATGTGTTCTAAAACCAAGAATTTAAAATTATGTGCTGTACCTTTCTGAAGAACATGTTTAGCTAAAGCATTCACTTCATTCTCTCTGTTAATGGCATAGACATGTTCCCTTATTCTTTCTCTTAATGTTCTATTGGTCTTTCCAACATAAAATCCATTGCATTTTTGACAGACTGCTAAATAAATCACATTTCGAGATTTGCAATCTGCATAATGATCAAACTTATAATGAACATGTGTATCTGGATGTTCAAAAATCTTAATACTCAAAATGTAGTTGCACTGATTGCAATTGTGACAAGGGAAAGTTCCCTTCTTGTCAGAAACAGGCATTTTCCCATCACGGTGTTCATAACAGAGCATTCTTTTCAGTGTTCTAGTATTTCTATAACTAAAACTCGGTTGCTTTCCTACTAAGGTTTTTATTCCTTCATCCAACATCAAAATTCCCCATTTCTTCCTAATCACATCTGTTATGGCATTGTTATTATTATTATTAGTGTATGGAATGATCATTCTCTTAATGTTAGTGTCTATATTTTCTTATTTTATTCGAGGAGCTGTTTCTTGGGTGGCCACAGTGGTGCAGTGGTTAGCATTGTCACCTCACAGCAAGAGGTTCTCTGGTTCGATGCTGGGGTGCCATCTGTGTGGAGTCTGCATGTCTTCCCTGTGGTCACGTGGGTTTGCTCCAGTTTCCTCCCACATCCCAAAGACATGCAGTAGGTGGATTGGATACTCTAAATTGGCTCTATGTGTGAGTGCTTGTGTGTGTGTGCCTTCTGTGGAAGGTTGGGCATCGGGCTGGCAACTCAACACTGTAAAACTCCACTGCCAATCATAAGCAGACAGGTGATCTGCTAGAAGAAGTATTCGAGGAGCTGTTTCTATTGATGTATGGGTGCCCATCCTCTTTTCGATTAATTTCTTGTAGGAACTTAAGGTCTTTTTTATGATAGCCACTTTTTACAAAATCCTTCTGTATAGTATTAATGGCCTCACTGTAATTTGTGTCATCACTAGTCAATCTAGAATATTTCAATGCCTGACTTTTTTACTACATTCCTATGTATATGGGGTGGGTGCATGCTATACCGATGTAAAAGTGCATTTCTCTTGCAAGATTTCTTGTAGACTTCTGTATGTATGATCCCTCTCGCTTTATTTAATAATACATCTAAAAACTCTATTCTATTCTGTGAAACTTCACTTGTTAATGTAAGAAAGGTACTGGTACCATTTATATAAGGTGTGATAAGAGACCATGGGACACAGGTGGACAGTAGTCACCCCTTTGATAATCACAGTGCCACACTAGTCATGTCATCTGTCTACATGACACACGTCATCACAAAAGGTGTGTCATCCAGGAAAATATAGGTCAGTGTTCCCCTCTACTCATCACACATAAAGCCCATTATAGAATACAATGCCCCATGCGGTATGTACCTCACAAGACATCTATAGCAACTGGAAAGGACACAGACATACCTCATAAAGAGTAATACCGGCCTCAAACAGATGCCCTATGCAGACCATCTCACAAACCCACAGCTAGACTGTGTCGCATACCGCTTACACAGAGGTGACCTCTGTCTAACATACTAAGCTATGTCAAACCCAGAGCTGTTGGATATGCTCCACGTAGACAGATCACAATCTCTACGAGCTACACGCTCTAGGGACCTAAACCTTGTGACCTCAATAAACCGCACATGCTGGAGGGATAGATTCCTATCTCAGAGACATTGCATACTCTGGAACAAACCACCTATCAATAGCAAACAAAGCTCCTAATTAGCAGTCATCATAAATAATCCTGATGATTGTTTGGGAGATAGGAAATGCACCCCGGGAATCACCTCTGTGGCTCTGCTTGACAGGGCCACATGAAACGTACTTACCTGTGTGTCAAAGGCCAGGGTAGCATATGGCTAGACTTCTATAGGCCCTAGGGCCAATAGCCTATTACCTACCTATGAAGCGATGCACACCCACATGTACTTGTTGCAATAATTGCTATGTGAAGTTGACTGAGTGTGATGGTGAATGTGTTGATGAATGTGTCAGAGTTCTGTATATGTGTGTTAGCTTAGTGGGAAACTGTTTCTGTCATGGTATTATGTGTCTTAGCTGTGATTCCAGCAAAAGATGTGTATGCAATTGCTAGGCAGAAAAAGCAGTATGCCATATGGTCTGATGTAGTCCCTTGATGTCGACTGGGGTGTCCCATTGTAGGCTAAAGCAGTACATGTATGCTTATTGAGTGTTACTGCTGGTGAATCCAACTCATGTATGAATTGTAGTCCTACCTGAAGCTGTATGCCTACATAGCACAGTATGGTGTATGTCCACATTTCTTGGAACCACTGTTTTGTGTGTTCCCTGTAGTCCTCACAGATTACATACCTCAGGCATAAGGCTTTGTAACTACTGACACACAGCACTGTATGGTACACAGGTAAAGGTCATCTGGGTTGCCATGCCTTTGTGTCTGGTATGTATGTCTGATGTGTGTGTGGGTATGCCTGTACCATGGCCTTGATCATATGTGTGTTACAGGATATAAGTGCATATCTAACAATATGTATAGTCTAGTACAGCAGTATGCCACCTATATTAATGAATGTGCACGTATGTTAGGCAGGGGTTGGCCATCAATGACTAGTGTGGAATACTGGTAATACTGTAACTGGACGTTACAATCATTGCAATGGAATACATATTTCCTGATGCATTAGCTTGATATATACCTCCTGTGGCTAGGTGGTGCATTGTGTCACATACAGTGTGCCATGTACTGTTGTATAGTCTTACATACTGGTTTATCTTTGTTGCTGTGCAAAACATGGTTTGATATATAGAGTGTGCCAGGCACTGTCAGGCAGTTGTGGGCTGAGCATTATGTGGTATTGAAAGTGTGCATCCTCTGACAGCCAATAGGTTGCTATATATGGCAGTTAATTGATATCTGTACTTTAGAATGTTAAGTGTGCCACATGACTTGCTCACACATATTGTTTTATTGTCTTCCAGGGTAATGGCCCACCATCATAACCCCCCTACAGCACGGCAGAGGAGGAACAGATAACAACAAGCCTGGTGCAGCACTATGCCCTGCTGTTCTCCAGAACCAGCCAGGACCAGCATGAGCGGACTGCACTGTGGCAAGATCTTGTCCGTAGGGTAAATGACATAGGCATGCATAATCAGACATATGAGCATGTACGCCATCACTGCAGTGATTTAATTAGACATGTCCGGCAGTGTGCATCAGATATCCGTAGACAACAGCTTGCCACAGGTGGTCGGGTAGCCATCCACCCCCCCCCCTCACCAGAGTGGAGGAGCTGCTCCTGAGCCAGGTGGCTCCTGGTCAACAACAACAACAAGCGACATGTATCATCATAGAGGCCAGAGCCATCCAGCAAGTTGACACGGAGGATGCAGGTAACATGACATAGCTGTAGACTACTGTTAACTCTATTGATAGAGCATGCTCATGTGAGATGTGTACTGTGTAGTTAGAGGATATGGTGCCTAGTGTTGTGCAATACTAATAATTAGGAATGTAATATGTAGGCCTGTGACTGTCAACTGTTGTACTACTGTAAGATTGCAGACACACAGTAGCAATGCCACAGTTGTTGCCACTGACAAACTGTCTCATATCCTTGTAGGTCCCTCTGGTGTGACAGCAAGGTAGCAGACCCATGCTGGTGAGTGTGTTTTACATTTAATATTTCTAATTAAATGTGCATGTCATAGGTGAGCTGTAGGCCATGTACACGTAACACACCTATGCATAATGCATGCTGTGCATGTTTGCTGTGAGACTATGCACATCCCAGTAATGTGGGTAGCTGCCTAAAATACATACAATACACAGAGCATCCCACACAATTGTGGCAACACTGTAGTGGACATTGTATAGGCAGAGGCAATACACATGCACACAACATACACAACTTTGTCATATGCATTACATGTTCATATGCTACACATGGCGTATTCAGACACCCGCTGTAAGGTCACATTCCAGTATCCCAAATGTCATCCACACAAAACACATAATATACCTGAGGGTCAGATGCCTCTCATGTGGCTGTGTGACACTCTTCAACACATAACACATTCATGTTAGGCAATGCCCCCTATTGGGCACCATACAAACCCATGTAACAACCAGCTGTGAAATGGTGAATGTAGCCATGGTACAGCAGTTCTTGTACAGCATGGTATGTGCTAGTCTGGCACACATTAGTAGCCTTGAATGACCATATGATGCTGCATGATGATGGCTCATGGTACTACACCCCATCCAGTTACAGTGACCACAGTACTACACATAGCATTAACTGCTATACACCTCAATATTGTGTGTGTGTGCAAACATATGGACTGATACACACTATGCATAGCAATCATCTTTAGTACAAAGTGACACATATATGTCTTGTAATGCTATTGAGTGTCTAGGTCACATGACACACACTGTGTATGTGTGATGTTTAATGTTGCAGTTGTGTTGTAGCATGCCATGTCATGGCTGGCACTGGCATGGCCACAATATGTCCTACACTCAACATAACCACTGTACAATGGCTATGTTGAGCAATGGTATTCCATCAGGTATACATGCACCACTCATCCTGTGTGTATACATGTGCCATCCATTAATATAGAGATCATTGTCCAGCCATACACAACACTCAAGTGACCCATATCAGATCACATATTTTCTTTAAGGGGTATTGATCATGTGCAAATGGCCTACACCAGCCTTCCCATTCTCCATTTCCACTATGTAGCATGATGCATACCCTGAATAAATCCATGTCCAACCCAGTGATGTTGGACATGCTACACAAACACATCCTGATCTCAAACACATACTTCATGGACATTCACCTTCCTAGTACTAGGATCACCACATGCTGGACAGATCCTTGTCCCATACACTTTACATAGTCCTGCTATACTATGCATTCCTGTCCAGCAAAGGTGAACATCGCTCCCCTCTCAGACATGGTGTGATGACCGCATGGTAAATGTATCATTAACCCTGTGGATCAGTAATGTGGCACTGCTCCACCTGGCCCCAGAGACCTGCCTGTTGGCTACAGCCAGGTAACCTTTCATCCTAGATTCATACATGGCCCCTGCTATATAGCCTACTAGTTGACTTTGACTGTACTTGCTATAGTTGATATCCATCCCTGCAAATACCATCTGGCTAGCCAGTGTCCCATGTGTATCACATGTGCAACACAGGTGAGACAAGGCAGGATGTTGAATTGCTGTACAGTGCCGTGTAGATGTATATGGCAGAACACATACATGTAAAACCTTACGTGAGCAAGTCTGCAGAGTCACAGGTCATGTCTGTTAAGGCAGTGTAAGTCTTTATATGTGACATATACACAGCATCAAGGTCGACTGCATTAATGTGGACACATCCAGCCATGTGCTGATAGGTAACAACACCAGTACAGGCAAATAGACATGCCCACATCAAGACAGCATCCACATGGAGTATGAGCAATGTAATCAGGTGACACACACACACAAATACGGTGATAATATCCACTCACCATTGAGTGTCACATGTGTGTGACACAAACATGTCAGTGGTGTCAGTGTCATGTAGATTTGCAAATACAACTATTTAATCGTAATAAATGTGACACACATGTATGTTCAGCTGTAGCTCTGTATGTCTCTGTGAGTTACTGTGACCTGTCTCCATCATTATGTCTTCCAGGTATGCCACATGCAAGGCTACCCCCTTATACCCGCTTGGAGGATGAGGCCCTTATCCCATACTTACATGACAATCATGATATCCTGTTCAGCCATGTGCCACAGGATGCAAAGCAGCGGGATGCCCTGTGGATGGAACTTCGCAGGAGGGTTAATGATGTGAGTGACCACAACTGCACATACCAGCAGGTGCGCAGACACTGTACAGACCTCATTAGATGGGCAAAACAGCGTGCAAATGCAATTGCCAGGGAACAAGGTGCAACAGGTGGTGGACCACCAACCCAGCCCCCACTCCCCCACTCACATGTACCGAGGAGCTACTGGCCAACCTGTGGACACCTGCAGAACAACATCCACAAGCCTTAGCTGATATTGTGAAGGTGGGTGTCTCTCAACCACTGAGCCTGGAGTTGCCTGGTAAGTCAGTACTGCACCTATAACAACTATATTCCATATAGTTGCATGTGTCATTGTACAATATGTAATGTAACATCATGTGCAAGGCATGTATACACACATGCCTCATGCTATAGTATGCTACTCTGTGTATGCACATATGTGCATACCCCATAGTATAGTCTAATGTACTGGTGTATGTGGTAACATGCACATTGTACCCTGTAGCCATTATACAAGCGTGGATAATGCTCATACTGCTGTGTTACTCCTATTTAGGTACCTCTGGTGTTCTGCTGTGACAGCAGCCTGTTGCAGATGAGACTGTTATTATTTATCAGGCATCGTGATGCACGGATCTTTCTACCATGTGGCCATTTACCACATGCACACATAATGTATGGTCCTGTCACAATATGCAGGTCGGACCTGCAATGCATCACAATGCCTACCCATATGAAACACTTGCAAACTATGTGACTCACCTCACCGACATGAATCCTCACAAACTGTCATTGCCAGATGTGCGGACAGCTGTGCATACAATGGTGGAGGTGCTGTTCACTGTAGGGACATGTACTACAGATCAGAACTACACATGTGGGGAATACAAACAGTACTACACAGTGGGCTAGAGTATGGCAAGCCCACAGGACTCACTGGTGTGGATCATAGCCCTGCTATGAATGTCACACAATGTGATGTGCTATCTTGACATGTACATCACATCTAATGGCCTGGCTGCAACACTGCCTAACTAACCTGAAAACATATCCCACATACCACCCTTTGTCTGCATAACCCTGTCGTCAGTGGAGCATATGACATCTATGGGTGTATGTCATATGGGACAACACAGACATGTGAAATAGACACCCATCACAATAATTTGGCCAACACATGTACACACATGACCATGGAGGCTGGCCAGAGACATGAAGCAACACACACAGTAGACGTGATGTGCTAGTGTGTACACCCTGTCGTACAATGGCTACACATGGTCTAACTATTGGCTTTGTGTAATGGTTATATTGTAGATGTGGAACACTAGACATCCTACAGGCCTGTGAACATCTTGTGTAGGCGTGACATCAATCCACCACATAAGATGTGTTGAACATCTTGAGAGTGTCACAACATGACAGCAGTCACCTGTACAGTATCCACATCAGCCCACAGATACAGTACATTCCCCTTGCTGGTGTTGGACATCAATGTCATACTTGCTCCTCATGTGTGTGTGTGTGTGTGTGTGTGTGTGTGTGTGTGTGTGTGTGTGTGTGTGTGTGTGTGTGTGTGTGTGTGTGTGTGTGTGTGTGTGATACACAGATGACATGTGGGACATAGTGTACCGATGTATTCACCATGTCTGGCCATAGTTGCCAGGCAGCAGCAATATGGCTACAGATGTGCAGGGGTGTCATCTGTATACCCTTCAGTGACCTGTGTCACACATTCCACATCATGGTTTAGTGTGTATACACCTCATTGACGTGGGTCACATTCCACAGTATATATGTATTGTATCTGAACACAGTCTGTAACTCACACCGTATAGCAATAGAGATGCCTCATGATTCCCTGCAATGGCCATGCACATCAGCTAAATGTGCCGTATATCTGTAGAGCGGACAGCCAACACTACATTGGGACACCATTACCCCACTGTATATTTGACAGGACACCATTGTATTAAACATGTATGCATGTCATTGCACACGTCAGCAGATCACATGTCATACTACATGTGATTGTCAAGGTCATATGCCGCACATCAGGCAGGTGTACTGTTAACCTGTGCTGGTCTACATGGTGTAACACAGGTATGTATGCTAACTACTGCTATGATTGTGTAATTTGCATGCTGTCTGCTATGACACATGCATGTTGTTGTGTGCAACCCAGGGATGTATGATAACTACCACTATTATTGTCTGCGCTGCATGCCGTCTGCCATATCACATGTATGTTGCATGCCTTCTGTCATATCACATGTGTGTGTGTGTGTGTGTGTGTGTGTGTGTGTGTGTGTGTGTGTGTGTGTGTGTGTGTGTGTGTGTATGTCTATTGTATAGATTGCAATGTACAGTTCTTGTCTGTCCTCACAGGTGATGTAGGTGCGTTGCCCTCCTGCAGTTCATCTGATGTTAATGTCCACACAGACTCTAGCAGTGATGATAAATGTATGATTGAGGCACAGGCAGGGTTGTCAGGGGATGAAACTGAGCCATTGATTGCCATTCCAGCTATATCCCCCTCATCCCTGCACACAGATCCCATGCCTGCACATACCCCATCACCAGTGGTCATAGAGGAAGTACAGTTGGCATGTGGTAGCTTGGAACAGGAAAGTGTGGGGGCTATGGAAGGTATGCCTGCACACCATGGTGTCAACCAACTGATTCATGTTGCCCCACACAGGCATGTGGCTAATGCTGCTCGGAGGAGGACCTCTGGCCAACATGCGCCTGCAAGACAGACCGCAGCAGCTGGTGTCACCAGATGCATGTTTCAGGCTGTAATGGAGACACAGCCACGTGCTGAATGGCACAACAAAGAAGATCAGAGGCTTCAGAGGGCTGCTGTCTGTTCTTTAAACAACAACATCCAGGCAATGGTAAATGCTCACCAGCAGATTGTTGAAGCTTTGGATAGATGATTGGGTGACGTGGTTGGAGTCCTTGACCGTGGCATGACAATCCGCGAGCGTGAGCTGTCTGTGTTGGAACATCTGGTAGGAGTGAGGCATCAGATACGTGGATGTAGGCCTGCTACATCACCTGTTTCAAGTCTATGTGTATGAGCTACCTCACATGTCTGCTCCCATAGTGGCTGTAGCAGCAGCAGTGCATCTGGTGCTGTGCTGTCCACACCACGACACAGCAGGCCACGTGCACGTGGCCCAGGACGATCCCAACAGGGACACAGTTCCAGTGGACAAGTGTCATCAGGCAGTACCCAATCTGCACCTCTGCCTGGTACTTCCCATGCAACCCCTGGCAGGCACAGGTCACATGTCCATGGCTGGACACCGTGAACTGTAAAACCTGGCCTGTACAGTCCACAGCTGTCAATAATACCCCTGTGTAGGCCAGACACATGCCAGAACTGTGTGCAACCATACACGCACACACTGGAAACATATGTAGGGCACCGCAACACACAGCTGCATAATATCCACACACGCCCAATTAGATCAAAGGCCCTAACCCACACACATGATGTCATCCAATTGTGCAGCCTAGGCCTCTAGCAAACATTATCACCCTGTGCATATGATGATGCCTGTGCTGCATCCCTGACATCCACACCATCGGTGCAGAAACATGCTCATATGGTCTAATGCACAGGGTGAACAGACTAGGAAGATAAGTGTAGTTTACAATTGCTGAGTACTGTTGACAGGCAGCAGACATGCCATGTACTACAGGTGCACAATGCATTTTGTACTGTTAACAGTATGTGTCTTGTGTAACAACAGTAACTGCATGTTGGTCATGATGTTCTGCTGTCCTCCTTCAGGTCTAATTGCACGTGCCGGTGGATGTCAGTGTTTGTAGTTAGTGTCTCATATGTCAATGTGGACTACTCACAGGTATGTATGAATATACCAGCATGCACTGTGTAGCTGCCACATAACAGTGAGAATGTCCCACGTTCCAAATATGTCTACTGATCCAAGAGTATGATAGCTGTGTATTAAGCTACTGTGGCTACAGATGTGACATCCATACTGGGTGACATCACAGGTACAGTTACATGGAGTGGTGAGGTAAAAGAGCATTCTAGCTGATTACAAGGTTAGAGGCCAGTGGGAAGTGTGATGCCTCATTGCGAAGCAGTAATACACGTTCCCATGACAGGATGCCAACACACAAATGGACTCACACACTCAGGTATTGACACACATGTATTCAGTGACACAGTAACACACCCACACACTCACAGATTCACCGACACAGTAACACACACTCACACACAGTTGCTACTGTTGAAGTGAGGACCCCTGCCTATGTGCAAATCATCTTTGCAGTACTGTGCACTTACATGAAGCACCACAGAGAATACACATGTACAGGTAGTCAGTATGGCCTAAGATCGGGGACATCAACACGGATAGTAGATTGCATCACCTAGATGGGGGAGGGGTCTTATCAGTTCAGTATGGTAACATACATCCGCACTCCAGGGACAGGACAGCCATACATAAACACACACACATACACACACTGTGGCATTCAGTATTGAATACGCTTATGTCACGCACATACAGATACCTCACATGTGTGAGATACACACCTCTGCCTATGTCCTGCTTTCTACATCGCAGTCTGTATAGATGTGTACACTAGTGTACAGGAGAGTGAGTAACAACTGAGATGTATTCCCCACGATACTTGACATATATGGACACACACACACACAACCACACATGCCAGTACTGTGAATCAAAGACCTGCCTAGCTCATGATATGTATGACAGACTTACAGCAGTATTGCACTCATTACAAAGTGTACTGATGCTTCCTTTGGCAACAGTGCTGATATATGCACACATGATGTCTTAACTGTTAACAGGTGTCAAGTGATTTACCTTCGGTGTCATCCTGACCCCTATCTAAGTTGTGTGTTATGTCCTTCAATTAACGAACCATTGCTTACCGGTTACACAAGTTATTGTAGGACCACTTGTGACACATCTGTGAGCTGTCCTCAGCAAACATCCATCTGCTAAGATGCCCCACCACTTAGTTATTTCCACACATCTGTCCATACCTGACATATATCTTTCCATACATTCAGCATATCACCATATGCAGTTGGCAATTTTGAGGCTGCATTGCAACTGCATGATGTACTAGGATAAATGTCACCTGCATACATCAGCAACTGCACACGCATGGTATCTGAATGCACATCACTACATGTACATGTGTGTAGGCCATACAATCCTGTCATTTGGGCATGTTTGTAGGCATTGCAATTGATGGACATGTGTAATGACATACATGACACATGGACTGTTGTATGGTATGATAGGTGTAATGGGTGAACAGTACAGAGAGAATGTTACCTCTGTCAACATTGATATCACACCTTATGTACTGTTAGCATTCAGCAGCCATGGACCTACATTCCATGTGTATGTGTATAATGGCTGTAGCTACCTGTTTGCACAAAGGACAACAACAGCTATGCTATTTACATGTATGTTGTTTGTGTATGTGGCATGTACATACCCAGGGCAGGTACATGTATGTCATATCCAAACATGAGGGTGTGTACTGGTGTACAGCAACAGTTGTCTGCTAATGCTGTAAATAACCGAGGGGCCCTGGTATGTGTACCGCTAATCTGGTTACAGACAGTGGTATTATTGCATTGCATAACACATGATGCAACTGTTTCAGTACATGAGTACTCTCTACAGTTGATGTAGACCTTGCAGTCCACTGGTCAAGAGTCACATGGTGGTGTACTCTTATATGTCCTACAACATGTATGGCTGCATGTTGGTGTTCCGAGGGCATGGTGGTGTCTGAGGTTTACATCCTAGAATGCAGCATGTGAAACTGTGTCCTACACATGACTCATCTGTGATGCCTTTCGTGGGGGTACCGGTCAGTACATGTGAGTGGCCTCTATGTATGTGTGGATACCGCCACCAGGAGCGGTCCATACCTGTGTTATGGCCCACATGTCTGGTTCTGAGGTATATGGTGGTAGTGCTATTGTGCACTACAGAGATATCAGCCAGGTGTTCCTCACTGCACAGATGTCATTACTCCCCATTGTTGGATCTACAGTGAGCAGCTGTGATTATGGACGCAACACATCTAACACTGGTTAGCATAAGCATACAATGCAGTTGTCCTGTAGGTGTCAGGGTGTTATCCTGTGTTTAGAACATTTGCCTTGGACTGGCACTGTATGAGCGGATGCGACTTGGGTATTATCCCCACTCCCTTGAATCATGGATGCATGTGATATGTGTCAAAGGCCTGTCTACTGTCAGTCTTGTCATCCCAGAATGACAAACACTGGACAACCTCGTACTTACAGCAGGACATTGGCTCATTGTGTTGTTCAAGCAGTTGCTACCTCTAGCAAGGCTCATTGTGTTGGTCAAGCAGTTTCCACTCCTAGCAAGACATCACTGTGAATGGTGACATTGTGCCTGGTATAGGATGGTACATCTAAGGTGATGGACAGCAGTAGACATTGTGTAAAAGACCGGTGTCAGATATATGTAGAGCAGCATTCCTGCTAGCAATGACAACTACTAACACCAGAGCCCATTACAATGTGTTCTTTACATCTACCTGTAATAGCATGGCTACTGTGGCCTTCCATGTGTAGAATCAGAGTGCATCCCAGACAGCCCTGTGCTATTAAGTGTATGAGCATGCCCAGTATAACCTTGTGTAGATGGACACATAGTGCATTCCGAACAACCCTGTGCTACTAAGTGTGTGAACATGCCCAGTGACACCTTGTGTCAGTTATGTACCTCTGTGTATGAGCATGGCCATTGTAACCCTGTATAGTGATAGTAGTCGTCCATTCCACAGATGGGCATACTCCAGGTCAGGATGGATTCCTACTTTAAACACACAGGTTCAAAGGTATGTACATCTTAACTGCCAGCATCCCTGTTGATGTCCACATTCCTAGAAGGTCATAATGACAGCCTTGAAATGTGTAGCCTGTGTGGCGTGACTCGTAACTATGTAGTATTGTAATAGTGATCTGTAAATAGTCAGGTGTTCTGTTTCCACCACTGGTGTGTGTGTGTGTGTGTGTGTGTGTGTGTGTGTGTGTGTGTGTGTGTGTGTGTGTGTGTGTGTGTGTGTGTGTGTGTGTGTGTGTGTGTGTGTTTGTCCCCATCTGCCTGAAGACTGAGTAATGCTTTTAGACTGCTCACGCTCCATACATTTCTTATACCCACCTTTGACAAGGCTTATGATGTCACCCATCTACAAATACACCTCTGGGAGTGCTGTGTCCCAGTAATGTTGGTAGTGCATTCTGTAACTGTTTAATGCTGTAGTGTAATAAAGTAGTTAGGTCGGTGTTCTAATCCCAGACTTGCTGTGTGTGTGTGTGTGTGTGTGTGTGTGTGTGTGTGTGTGTGTGTGTGTGTGTGTGTGTGTGTGTGTGTGTGTGTATGTGTGTGTGTGTGTGTGTGTTTGTGAGTTTGTCCCCATCAGCCTGAGGACTGAGTAATGCTTTTAGACTGCTCACACTCCATACATTTCTTATACCCACCTTTGGCAAGGCTGATGATGTCACCCATCTACAAATACACCTCTGGGAGTGCTGTGCCCCAGTAATCTCGGTAGCGTGTTCTGTAACTGCGTAATGCTGTAGTGTAATAAAGTAGTTAGGTCGATGTTATAATCTCAGACATGCCAAGTGTGTGTGTGTGTGTGTGTGTGTGTGCATGTGTGTGCATGTGTGTGCGTGTGTGTGTGTGTGTGTGTGTGTGTGTGTGTGTGTGTGTGTGTGTGTGTGTGTGTGTCTATGTGAGACAAGAACAGTGCTTTATAGAGTATGCACTCTCTGTACAAATAACATGACCACCTTTGTCATTCCTGCTGTTGTCATCCACCTAGGTATACACTTGTAGGCATGCTGCAACCCAGTATTCGCTGTAGCGCATGCCCTAAATGCATATTGCTGCATTGTGATATGGTACAGGTTTGTATACAGGACATGGCAAGTATGTGTTTGTCTGTCAGAGCCTGTGTAGAGTTGGCTGTGATTGTCTTACCATTTGACATGTTTGGGAGTAGATTTTGTAGTTTTCCTATATGGTGTCCATCTTATGACAAATTGGCCACCTCACGAGGAGTACAGCTATTAGTCAGCCATGGGACTGTGTTGGCAAGCCATACCCATACATCTGGCAAAAGGCCTGGTGAACAAAGTATGCAGCCCTACTAGTACCCTGTATATTTCATGGACCCATGTGCCATGCACAAACAAACTTGCCTAGGATATCCCGCTATGTTGCTAGTACCATGCACATTGATGATAGACAGTAGACATGGTGTGAATGCAGTGGCCTGCAGGGGACATGGCACACTGTACAGCGGTACAATAGGCACATATATGTGGACATTGTGCCTTCACTATGTTCCACACTGAATGCCTGCAACATATGTGGTGCCATCAAATGTGATCCACAGAGGCCAGACAATGCTGTACACATGTGCCCTGTATGGATCCATGCCACTGACACCACGGAATACCTGTATCATACTATCAATGCAGGTACAGGGTCGACCTGCTCACTATAAGCAGGTTTTGCCACACCAGGCCAGTATTGGCATATCGGGGGATAACAGGCTGTGTACACAACATGTGTCTGCCAAACCAGGTACACCTGTACATGTCACTGTACAGTATTGGGGGACATGCACATCCCAGGCAATGTCCATGTGAAGGACTATCAAACAAAGACATGGCATGCATTGCAAAGCTATGGCCATACTCATTGGTAACCAGGATGTCAGGCCAGATAATGCAGTACCCATCTGTGTGGGACATTGCAGACACTACACCCCTGCACTGCACACCACTGTCAGGTGACGCGATTCCAAGGATTACCCCTCACCCAGCCTTGTACAGCCATTTTGCACAGCCTACCACTACACATCCATGAAGCAATGCATACCTGCATGCCAGTACTGGCACCTTGTGTCTGCGTGTGTGTTGTGATACTCCCAAACACAGTCACTCCCAGTTTAACCCTCGTTGGCATACCAACAGATGTCAAGCACTTTCACATGCCCTAGCCCGTAGAACCTCCAGATATCCCCTGTGGTGCATGTAGTCCTGTGCATTACTGCAGTGTGGCAAACAAAGTAGTTAGGTTGTGTATTTGTGGCCCTGGCAAAGGTGTCAATGCGTGTCCATTACAGAGTGTGGTTGTAGTGACAATGGCATCCATTCACATGGGCAGCCATGTGTGCCACACCTAATATATGTCTACTATATCTCTGTTGCAGATGTCACTCACCTACACACATATATGTTCTTACAGCACAGCAACATGTTGCCTTTGTGGCACATGTAGTAACATCATGCACATGTAATAGTAATGATTAGTCAGTCAGGGGTTTGACCCCTGTACTGTTCGGCGTGGGGCAGACGATGCTTAGGGTTAAGTCTCCAAGCCCTTCCCTGGTGTACTTTGCCTGTCCCACCCACACACTCTCTGGTGGATGTGAAGGAGTACACCTGCACAGCAGCAGCATGTGTATTGTACGTGATGGACATGGTCAGGTGATGGCCTCTGCACCTATTGCAGTCCTCCTCTAGCTGATTGCATGTGGTACAGTTGTGATGGTGTTCCCATAGCCATCCACATGATAAAAACAGTACACTATCTAGGGAAAACGTGTTGTTATTTGGCCATGACAGTCACTGTGAGTGGTACCTGGATGTGGTGTTCTGACATGGCATCACAGATGATATCTGGATGCACCTTAATCATTTTCCACAGTGGAAAATAGCCTAAAGACAGGAGGGTGATGTGTAGCTATGCTGCATTGAGACTACTGCCTGTTTAACATGTGTGTGGTAATGGCTATTCTGCATGTTATAATACAGACATGACAATACTCTGTTCATGAGAGACCCCCATCTGTAGGGCCATCTGTGAACTGGTCAGTGTGTGCAACCATTTGTTTCCTGTGTTACACACTGAACACACATCTGTGCACAGCAGAAGCATGGTGTGAGGATTGCAGACAGTACATGAGGATAGGCATGTGTTACTGCCATCGCATCCCTGACTGGGCATGTGTCACATGAGACAGTGGTATGACAGATACTGTCTGGGGTTCCCAGTGACAAGCCAATAATGGGCAAATGTTCATAGCTGCAGTCACACGTCTACTACACATTGTACAGATGGCATGCAGTATATATGCATGCGTTGTGCTCCCTCTGCAAATGTATACCATCTGTTGTGTTGGGTTGATGGTGATATCTATGCATACTGTTGCAGGTAATCCTGTATGCTGTTGTGTTGGGTTGATGGTGCTATCTATGCATACTGTCATAGATAATCATGTATGCTGTTGTCTATCACTAAGCCATATATGGGTTTAAATTGCAACACCATAGGCTGAATGGGTTGGGAGGTCCTGGCAGAACCTCCTGTCCCACTTCAGCTGACCATGGCACCAGGCACTAGCACATCTGGGGCCCAGCCTGAGACATCAACCTCTGTTGGCTCTGCACCAACTTCTGGTGGTACCACCACTGAGGATGGAGCATGTCCCCCCTGGGAGTGGGACCAGACAGGTACATGTCTGCTGTTGTGCGGTCCTGGATGTGTTGCATTGGTGGCTCACTAAGGGGTTCTAAAGTCAGATACTCCAGCTCAAGGGTGGAGTGTCACATTTACAGGGTGATGCTGCCCCTCCTGGACAGCCCCCAGCAATGCCTCCTTTGCAGCTGATTAGGTACAGTGGCAGTTGCCCATGACTGGGGGCCTCTATCCCACTGTTCCCCATGGGCTTGTGAATGCTGAACACCCATCCCCGTTTGGGGTGTATCCCCCCACATGTGTCATATACCAACCCTGTATGCTGTCTCTTCTGTGCTCCTTCCTATCCTCCACGGCCATACCTACACTCCTTCCCCTACATCCGACCCTCACCTATGGAAACATAAGGCCAATCGGCTCCTAGGACAACATCTGCCCTATACATAGCTGTCCATTACACACACATACCCACTGGACACATGGAACCCGTGTAATATGCATCACAACATACTCCTGTTATCCTCACCCCTGTCCCTCAGGCACACGATCCTGGTATGCACATCTCTCCTACATGATCCAGGTACACATGATGAAGATGACCCCATTGTGCACACAACACTACCGGTCCTTCTATGGTTACCCCATTTACCTTTATGATGATGATGATGTTGCACACAGCACCTTGCAAGAGTACTGTTCACACATAATGATTGGACCGGTACTGTTGTGTTAATGTACATTACATGCACAGAGTGATGTATATGGCCAATGTACAACTATTTGCATGTATGAATAACACATGTCTGTCTGATGGAGTCTTGAGATCACATAGCCAACACCACTACATAATACAGGCATTGCTGGTGTTTCCCATTTCATTCATTTGCAATGCTTTGTTGCCACATGGTATGTTCCTGATATATCTCTCTATATGCATGTACCTATATGCTGGGCATAAACACTCACATATACATCTACATGATGGGATACATTCCTATACTGTTGAATGACTGCACTGTATAACATGTTTGTGGTACTGCCATGGCATATTGGTAATTCACATTAGCTGTGTGCGCAGGGTCCTGGTTCCGACCCTTGCAAAGGATGTTTATTTGGTTGCAGGGCAGAACAAGCCCAATGGATATGGAGGGAGTAAGGCACATTAAAGCAGTTGGGAGTGGGTGTGCGTGGGTTTGCCCAGTGTTAAGCACTGCTGACCTCTGGTTACTGCTTCTTACACTCGATTAGCCTCTGCATTGCTTTACCAGTGCAATACTCGCGTACTAGTAGCCAAACACGCTTACACCCGCTCACTCCCGCAATTGCAAATGCACCAACATTGGTGCTTGCATCTGTCACTCACACCCCTGGGTGGGAGCAAGGACCACAATATTACCTTGTGATGCCTATTACATTGGACTACATGACTACAGTATCGAGAATGGCTGCCCATCAGGCGATGGCATGGCATTTGACTGTACGGAATCAGCGGCCTGTCCAG